>NC_064817.1:119366619-119376320 GCF_023721935.1 Panthera uncia | reverse complement strand
AAGGGAGTTCTCTGTGCCTCTTGGATTTCAATGCCTTTTTCCTTCCCCAGTTCAGGGAAGTTCTCAGCTATAATTTGTTCAAGTACCCCTTCAGCACCTTTCCCTCTCTCTTCCTCCTCTGGGATACCAATTATGCGTATATTATTTTTTTTTAGTGTATCACTTAGTTCTCTAATTTTCCCCTCATACTCCTGGATTTTTTTTATCTCTCTTTCTTTCAGTTTCCTCTTTCTCCATAACTTTATCTTCTAGTTCACCTATTCTCTCCTCTGCCTCTTCAGGCCGAGCCATCGTGGTTTCCATTTTGTTTTGCATTTCGTTTAAAGCGTTTTTCAACTCCTCGTGACTGTTCCTTAGTCCCTCGATCTTTATGGCAAGAGATTCTCTGCTGTCCTGTATACTGTTTTCAAGCCCAGCGATTAATTTTATGACTATTATTCTAAATTCACTTTCTGTTATATTATTTAAATCCTTTTTGATCAGTTCATTAGCTGTTGTTATTTCCTGGAAATTCTTCTGAGGGGAATTCTTCCGTTTGGTCATTTTGGAGAGTCCCTGGCGTGGTGAGGACCTGCTGTGCACTTCCCCTGTGCTGTGGTGTATAACTGGAGTTAGTGGGCGGGGCCGCAGTCCGACCTGATGTCTGCCCCCAGACCACTGCTGGGGCCACAGTCAGACTGGTGTGTGCCTTCTCTTCCCCTCTCCTAGGGGCGGGATTCACTGTGGGGTGGCGTGGCCCGTCTGGGCTACTTGCACACTGCCAGGCTTGTGTTGCTGGGGATCTGGCGTATTAGCTGGGGTGGGTAGGCAAGGTGCACGGTGGGTGGAGGGGCAGGCTTAGCTCGCTTCTCCTTAGGTGATCCACTTCAGGAGGAGCCCTGTGGCAGCGGGAGGGAGTCAGATCCGCTGCCGGAGGTTTGGCTCCAAAGAAGCACAGAGTTGGGTGTTTGCGCGGAGCGAGCAAGTTCCCTGGCAGGAACTGGTTCCCTTTGGGATTTTGGCTGGGGGATGGGCGGGGGAGATGGCGCTGGCGCCTTTGTTCCCCGCCAAGCTGAGCTCTGCCGTCCGGGGGCTCAGCAGCTCTCCCTCCCTTTGTCCTCCAGCCTTCCCGCTTTCCGAGCAGAGCTGTTAACTTATGACCTCCCAGACGCTAAGTCGCGCTTGCTGTCGGAACACAGTCTGTCCGGCCCCTCCGCTTTTGCCAGCCAGACTCGGGGGCTCTGCTTGGCCGGCGAGCCGCCCCTCCGCCCCGGCTCCCTCCCGCCAGTCCGTGGAGCGCACACCGCCTCGCCGCCCTTCCTACCCTCTTCCGTGGGCCTCTAGTCTGCGCTTGACTCCTGAGACTCCCTTCTGCTAATCCTCTGGCGGTTTTCTGGGTTCTTTAGGCAGGTGTAGGTGGAATCTAAGTGATCGGCAGGACGCGCTGTGAGCCCCGCGTCCTCCTACGCCGCCATCTTCCGGAACTCTCCTCCCTTCCTCTTCTCTCTTTAAAGTACAAGTTAAAATGTAAGTTTTATGCCATTCTTCTTTGCTAATATACGTATTTAAAGGTATCCATTTCTCTGTCATCACTGCTTTAGCCACATTCCACGGTTTTTATAAGCTATACTTCTGTTACCATTTAGTTCAAAATATTTTATAGCTTCTTATGTAATGTCTCCATTGTCCCATGGATTACTTAGAACTTTTTTAGCTTTTGATTTTTTATTTAATTCCATTGTGGTCAGAGAACCATACTGTGACATTTATTTAGGCTTGATTTGTTTATGTCCTGGCATATGGTCTTACCAAACATACAATGTGTACTCGAGAAAAGTGTATATTCTCCAGTTGTTGGTGGGTCTATCCTAGATGCACACACATTAATGATTATTATGTCTTCTTGATTAATTGACAATATTATTGTTATGAATATCCTTCTTTTTTATGGGAATTATTCTTATATTTAAACCTATTTTGTTTGATAGCAATATAGCCACACCAGTTTTTTCATGTTTAGCTGCCTGCATGGTTTACCTTTTTCTGCCCTCTTACATTCAGTCACTCTGTGTGTTTACATTTAAATTGTGTTACTTGTACATACCAAAAAGTTAGGCCTTTCATTTTTATCTACTCTTACAATTTCTTACTTTCATGTAAAGTCTTCCAACTATTTACATTTAAAGCATTATTGATATGATCGTGTTTAAGTATACCATATTGTTATGTTTTCTACTTGTCCCATCCATTGTTTTCTTCCCCTAAACCTACCTGTTTGCCTTTTTGTGGGTTATTTCTTAACATTTCACAACATCTCCACTATTGGCTTCTTTTTCCAACATTTTATTGTGAATTGTTAAAAGTTTACAGGAAAGTAAAAATAATTTTACAATGAACACACATATTACAACTACCTAGTTTCTGTCATTTTCTTACTATTGCTTTATCTCACCATACCTATCCATCCATCTATCCACCCTTCAATCCATTAATCAATCCATGTACTTTTTGGTATATTGCAAAATCAATTACAGACATCAAGACACTTCTCGCTAAATACTTTAGCAGCCATATCAACTAAAATTTGATAGCAGTTCATAACTTTGTATTTTTGTATAAATTTATCTGAAATGGAAAGCAGAAGCAGAGAATAGAAAGTTGTAACAAATGAATACAAGTAAACAATATAAATGTGTATCAAAATATGAAATATAATCATCTTCCCAGAAAGTTCCCTCAAGACTCTTCCCAGTTAATCTCCATGCTATCCACCCAAATTTTATTTTTTATACTATAAATTACTTTTGCTTATTTGAGAGTGTTATATAATAAGAGTTCTATAATATGTACTCTTTCATGTAATGCTTCTTTCACTTAGCATACTATTTTTGAGATTAATCCAAGCCATTGCATATATCAGGAATTCATTCCTTTTTATCCCTGAGTAATATTCATTATTTGATGATACCACAGCTTTTCAATCCATTATTCTGTTGAAGGTCACCTGGGTTGTTTCCAGTTTTTAGCTATTATGAATAAAAATGCTATTAACAATTTTGTGCAAGTCTTTGAGTAGACAAATACTTTCGATTTTCTTAGGTAGATTCTTAGAAGCTGAATTCCTGACTTACTAGGCAGGTGTTATGTTTAGTCTTGTAAGAAGCTGTTCTATCTTTTTTTTTCCCCAAAAGAGTTGTACAATTTTGCATTCCAAACAACAATGTATGACATTTCTGGTTGTTCCACATCATCACCAACATTTGATGGATATCAGTCTTTCTACTTTAGCCATTTTGGCCAGTGTGTTTCTCATTGTAGTTTTAATTTGCATTTTTGCCTAATTACAGATGTTGAATATTCTTTCAGTACTTTGAGTGGCACTTCTTCAAGAACTCATAGACATCCCTAGGGTAGTTAGGGAGAAGAAATGGCCCTGAGCTTGAAGGCAAAAACCCTGATAATACTTGTAGTTCTGCCACTGACATGCAAGGTGAGTATGGATGGGTCATTGAAACTCTGATCCTCTGTTTCTTCATCTGTAAAGTGGAAATAATTACCTCTGTCCCCTTCCACCTGCTGTGAGTTTCATGTACTATGGCTACAACAATGCCAGGAAGTACTTTGTGGGGTTTTCTGGGGTGAGAGCTGTGTTTTGTTTTTGTTTTTATTTTTGTTTTTTATTGAAGTGTTGTTTACATATTGCATTAGTTTCAGTTATACAACATAATGATTCAACATTTATATACATTACAAAGTGATCACCACAATAAATCTAGCTACGATCTGTCACTATATAAAATTGTTACAATATCATTAACTATATTTCCAGTTATTTTATAACTGGAAGCTTGTACCTTTTTATCTCCTGCCCTTATTTCACCCATCCCCCACCCCACTCCCCTCTGGAAACCACCAGATTATTCTTTATATATATATGAGTCTGTTTCTGTTCTGTTTTGTTTGTTCATTTGTTTTGCTTTTTAGACTCTGCATATGAGTGAAATCATATGGTATTTGCCTTTCTCTGTCTGACTTTATTTCACTTAGCTTAATACATTTTAGGTCCATCCATGTTGTCACAAATGGCAAGATTTCATTCCTTTTTATGACTAAGTAGTATTCCATTGTATATATACTACATCTTCTTTATCCATTCATCTGTGGATGGACACTTAGTTTGTTTCCATATGTTTGCTATTGTAAATAATGTTGCAATAAACACAAAGGTTTGTATATCCTTTCAAATTAGTGTTTTCATTTTCTTCAGATAAAGACCCAGAAGTGGAATTGATGGATCATATAATAGTTCTATTTTTAATTTTTTTGAGGAACTGCCAGGTGGTACTTTGATGCCCCTGTAAGGGAGAGCAAGCCAAAGTGGCCTCTGGGTATATGTGTAAAGTAGGGAGCTAACTCTCAAGGGCTGCAGACAGAGCTCTGCAGCAGAATTAAGGAGGAAGAATCTTTTTTTCTAAAAAGCTTTACTGAGGTACAGCTGATACACAAAAAATTGCATGCATTTAATGTGCATATGTTGATAAGTTTGGAAATAAGCATACATCTGTGACAGTACTACCATATTATCCAGCAATCCTACTTCTGGGTATTACCTAAAAGAATTGAAATCAGTATCTTGAAGAGATATCTTCACCTCTATGTTCATAGCAGCATTATTCAAAATAGCCAATATATGGAAGCAACCCAAATGTCCATTAGCATATGAATGAGAAAAATCTATATGGCATATACATACAATGGAACATTTTTCAGCCTTAAAGAATAAAAAAATCTGGGACACCTGGTTGGCTCAGTCGGTTAAGCATCCAACTCTTGATATCAGTTCAGGTCATGATCTCACAGTTTGTGAGTTTATGCTCCACATCAGGCTCTGCACTAACAGTGCAGAGCCTGCTTGGGATTCTCTCTTTCCCTCTCTTTATGCCACTCCCCTGCTCTCTCTCTCAAAATAAATAAATAAAACTTAAAAATTAAAGATTAAAGAAATTATGTCATTTGTAACAACATGGATGAGTCTGGAGGACATTAGGCTAAATTAAATAAGCCAGAAACAAGAGGACAAATACTGCATGGTTCCACTTATATGAGGAATCTAAAATAGTCCAACTCATAGAAGCATAAAATAGAATGGTGGTTGCCAGACCTGAGGGAAGGGGAAAATGGGGAATTATTGCTCAATATGTTACAGTTATATAAAATGAATAATTTCTAGAGATCTACTATACAACAAAGCACTTACAGTTAACTATACAGTGTTGTGCACTTAAAAATTGTTGAGAGGATGGAAATGCAAGCTAGTGCAGCCACTCTGGAAAATAGTAGGGAGGTTCCTCAAAAAACTAAAAATAGAACTACCCTATGACCCAGCAATTGCACTACTAGGCATTTATTCAAGGGATATAGGTGTGCTGTTTCAAAGGGACACATGCACCCCCATGTTTATGGCAGCACTATCAACAATAGCCAAAGTATGGAAAGAGCCCAAATGTCCATGGATGGATGCATGGATAAAGAAGATGTGGTATATATATATACAATGGAGTCTTACTCAGCGATCAAAAAGAATGAAATCTTGCCATTTGAAACTATGTGGAATGAACTGGAGGGTATTACGCTAAGTGAAATGAGTCAGTCAGAGAGAGACAGAAAGCATATGACCACTCATATGAGGACTTTAAGAGACAAAACAGATGAACATAAGGGAAGGGAAACAAAAATAATATAAAAACAGGGAGGGGGGACAAAACAGAAGAGATTCATAAATATGGAGAACAAACTGAGGGTTACTGGAGGGGTTGTGGGAGGAGGGATGGGCTAAATGGGTAAGGGGCACTAAGGAATCTACTCCTGAAATGATTGTTGCACTATATGCTAACTAATTTGGATGTAAATTATAAAAAAATAAATAAAAAATAAAAATTGTTGAGAAGGTAGATTTCCTATTCAATGTTCTTATCACAAAGGGGGGAGGGAGGGAGAGAGAAAGAGTTTTGTTGCTAGCTTCTTGAATACCAGAACCTAGACCTGGTGAATCCCAGACTCTTCGGTTGGAGAGAGGTAACCAAAGGCAACCAAAAGTCATTACATTCTCTCCTAGATGATATTTTATGCCTAAGGTAAGTGCCTTCCCCTTAAAAGATAGTTTCTAATTTGGGGTCTTACAGTGACATTGACCATCACATTGCTTAAAATTGACCCAAACATACAAACATTAATTATCATTGAAAGATGGAACAGAGAGAAAATGGTATAAACAGCTGGGTGGCTAGTGGGGAGGACTTTGAGGCTCCAAGAACAAAGTGTATCCCCACAGGCAATCAGCCAATATAGGGAAACATTGGGCCCATACCCTCACCAGAGCACTAATGTAGTCCTTCTCAGAATCAGTAATAACTCAGCACAAATAGCTGTAAAAAGGACAATACAGTCATTAATTCCCAGAAAAAGTACTGCACTGAACTCATTACTGCTGTAACACACTCAAATGAAGTGTACAAGTTAACCTCCTCAGAGCGAGGCAGTAATCAAAGCACATAAACTCAGGTCTTTCCCCTCACCCCACTCCAGCAGCCATTGGTAGCAACTGTCAATCCTTTGTTAGGAAGCTGCCTGTGCCCACCTGAAAACATCTTTTGCTCAGAGATTCAGCTAGCTGAGAGGGATACAGGTCAGACATGGGGGAGGGGAGGAATTGATACAAAGATGCTGCTGCTGGTGCTGCTGAGAGAATTGTTTTTAATGACACCAGTCGGTAACCAGTTATGGATTACACATAGCATGTCAGCCTCCATGGTAGAATTTTAAAACATAAAATCTCATTTGATCCTGACCAAAATATTATTATTAGCCTCATTTTACAGATGAGGAAGCAGAGGCAAGGAAAATAAATAAACTACCTAAGCTCACATAGCTAGTAAAGTAGCTCAGGCAAAATTACAATGTAAATCCTTGACCCCAAGTCCAGGCTTCTTTCCACCAAACTATGGCTATCAATGATTTGTCCTATGTAGTGTTTGTGGGGACTAGTCAACATCAAGCAACACAGTAGGACAATAATTATAGCTACCACCGTGTAAGTGCCTCCCAGGGATAAAGCAGCTGGTAACCAGAATCTCAAGGGTCTCACTTTGGAGCCTTAAATGGTGCCACCAAGAGGATAGCAACTCTTAGCAATATCAAGACCCCATCTCCTATTTTCTTTCTAGAAACTGTCTCTCTGCTTCTCTGTCAAATTAATTTCTATCTGGAGCTCCCCTGGCAGCAACAGTGGAGACAGAATTGCAGCGGAGCAGGGGCAAGAGGTGGGTAGTTGGGAGAAAACAAATTGGGAAAAATTAAAAAGTGTGTTTTATTTGGGAAACTAGACTGTTTGTATAGGCCCCCACAGTCCCTGTGGCTCCCAAATCATGAAACTTAGTTGGCTGTATGGATTTCTTTTCCCAGAAGACCATAAGCTTCTGCATCACAAGGGTTCTCTCTTTCTTTTCTTTGTGACCCCAGCATGCAGCATAGACATGACACATAATAAATGTTCATTGTTGCTTCAGATTACTGGTTCAGCAGGGGTAGTTTGGGGAAGCAGACTGAAGTGTCACTGAAGAACAAATATCATCAATGGATAACATGGAGACAGTCTTTGTCCAAACTTATGTTTATAAAAATTCACTGACTTTCCAGCAGATCACAATAGCCTGTCCCAGGCATACTGGAACAAGTACTGTCCTATTACAACAATCCCTTCCACGGGTAGCCTAAAAAGCCACATTTCCCTGTGTGGAAGCCATTCATTCAGGACAGTTGGCTCCACCACTTGCCCTAGTATTAAGAAGCCCTGGGATCAATATGGTGGAGAAGTAGGGGATCCATACTTCCTGCATCTCTCAAACAAAGAAGTGCTGAAGCCAAAGGACTTTGAACCCCAGAGTCTGGGAGGAAAAGAGACTGAATCCATCAGGAAGAAAATGGGACAACTTGAGAAAAGATAGATGAGTGATTGCAAACTGGGAGAGATAAAACAAGCCATGTAGGCATGGAAGAGAGGGACCCCCTTCTGTGGAGAGACAAAGGAGGGGAGCTGGCCATGGGTTTGGTGGTAGGTCAGGGGTGCAGTCCACAGTGGGAGAAAGCAGTCCCTTCCCTGGAGGGCCATGGGAAAAGACAAAGCCTGCCTGCATCTTCCTGTGTCCTCCACCCCCAGGTTCAGTGGCTAGGCCGAGGGCGCAGTCCGCAGTGGGAGAAAGCGGCCCTCTCCCTGGAGTGCTATGGGACAGAACAAAGCCTGCCTGTGTCAGCCACCTCTGGGCTCAGTGGCTGGGTCAAGGGCGCAGTCTGCAGTAGGAGAAAGTGACCCCCTCCCTGGAGTGCTCTGGGAAAAGACAAAGCCTGCCTGCATCTGCCACCCCCCCTGAGGCTCAGTGGGGAGGTTGGCGGTGCAGTCCACAGTAGGAAAAGATGGTCCTCCCCAAACTGTGGCAGCAGAGACAAAGCCAGCTGGGACCATATATCAGGCCACACTGAGAGGCGCTTCCCCAGTGCCAGAGCACACAGAGCGGGACATTGAATCCTAGCCAAGCACAGGGTGACGGGAGTTGACAGAGTGAGAAGGACTGCCCCATCTGTGCCCGCAGCATAGTGAGGGCGACTCAAAGAGAGTCCACTGGGTCTGGGTCCGTGGAGAAAAGACTGGGGGATTGCCATTCCCCCACCACCACCACCACCACCAAGGCAGGGCCTCAGGGATCAGTCCCATGGCCCATAGTGGAGGTGTGTCCAGACTACACCAAACCACGCCCCTTCGCACTGAATAACTACTTATCCACCAGAGGGAGCGGCACAGACCCTTCAGACAGTTCCTCCTGACAAGCAATGCAGCATTGCCTGGATTAACTCTAGGTCAATTCTGGATATATAAATATATTCTCCCAACCCCCATTTCTCCTCCTTATCTCTTTCCTCCCTTAGGCTGGTCACTCTGGTTATTGGTCTGTCTAAACAGGCATATTTAATCCATTGTCTTGATACATGTTCTACACCTCCTTCTTTATACTCCGTTCTCTCTCTCTGGAATAATCAAGCCATACAGTTTCTCTCTCTGGGTAACTTTATCTTCATTTTCCCTGCCTCCTTCTTTATTTTCCTTTCTCTCTCTTTCTCTGGATCAACTCTTCTAGTCTCCCTGCCTTGTCAATGTTTATTTTTTCTTTTTCCCCCCACTCCTATCATTTCTCTCTTTGTATGTTCTCTTCCATCAGCACTGCCTCCACCCTCTTCTTTACTTGTAATTGGTGCTTTTCAGTTTTTTTTTTGTTTTTAGTATTTAGTTTTTTGTTTTTGTTTATTTGTTTATTTTTGTGTGTGTTTGCATGTTTTTGTCTCCTGTTTGTCTGTTTTCCTTTACAGGGCTACTCCAAGGAACAAATCAAAGCACATCTGGTAGAGGGTCCAAAATATCACTATGAGTAGGGTAATAAAATAACCAAAGTCACAACAGAGAGCAAGTAACAATCTCCAAGAAAACACCTTCTGGAGGGCCAAGCCCTGGACAGTGTATGACCCTCCTCTAATATAGCAGTGCTTGCAGGTGCAGAGGACACAACAAGCTTTTAAAGCACATAAGGGACAGAAAACTAGCCAAAATGACAAAACATAAGAAGTCTCCTCAAAGGAAATTCCAGGAAATAGTGACAGCTAATGAATTGATCACA
>NC_064817.1:119207674-119366609 GCF_023721935.1 Panthera uncia | reverse complement strand
TTTTTTTTTAATAAAACATGTGTAAGCTGAGTTGCTGGGAGACAGAGAAATACAAAATCAGGTACTGATGGACTCTGTTTAGTGAAAGCTTAATAAAAAGTCAACATTAGTCTTAGGCCTGAAATGAGGGATAGGATTTTGTTGGACAAATGTAGATGAAAGGAAAGTATTTAAGGCCATGCATGATTCATGGGTAGAAAACTCAAGGTATGTTTGCAGAATAATAAATAATCCTGTTTTTATAGGGCAGAGGGTATGCAGAAGGAAGTTGGTAGAAATAAGGTTTGGCCCTCAAGCAAGGGTCTGAGAGACAGTTGGTATTTGATCATAGAATAAGAGGAGGAGCCATGGATGGCTTTTGAGCAGAGCTATGTCGTAATGAGGGCTAGATTCAAGGGATGGTTTGGAAGTAAGACCAGAGAAACAGATCCTTGAAAGAGCCAGAAACTCCTGATGGACTGAAGTAGAAAGAGTCTTCTCAGTAGGAAGAGAAATGCAGAGGCAAAAATGAATGTGAGTGCTGTGAAGGGGGCTGAATCAACAAAACTGAATGTAAAGGATAAGGGTGAAACAGTAAGATGATTTAGAGGTTTTTAGAATGAGAGACCACAAGGGTGGTGCCTCTACAAAAACCAAGAATGAAAAAAGAACAAAAGATGAAAGATGATGGATTTGGTGGTGGATATATTGAGGAACCTGAGCAATAGCCAGAAGGAAGTGCTCATCATTCAGTTGGACAATAGGTCCAGAACACAGGAGGGAAGCCTGAATTAGAAATAGATATTGGTGTCATACTGATTAGTAGCTGACCATAAATCCTTAACCTTGGGTAATAAGTGGACTTCTAGTAGCCTATAATATATATTTTGCAGGTGGAATTGACAAGTATTGGTAATGGATTAAATATCAGTGGGGCAGGAGTTTTCCAATTTCTGCCAGGAAATCTGATTGGATAAGTGATGTCATTTTTCAAGATAGCAAATAATAAGAGTAGGACATGCATGGGGATTGGAGTAAGAAACAAAATGAGTTAAGTGTTAAACATAATTAGTTTGGGGTGCCTGTAAGATGTCTAATTGGAGGCACTGACCTCACGGGTCTGGAGATCAGGAAAAAGATCTAAGCTGAACATCAATTTGGGGAGCCAGAGGAATAGATAAACTCATCTAGAAACAGTGTGGAAAATGAGAAGAGGAGAAGGCTTAGGAAGTGATAAAGAAGAAGAGTCAAGAATAAATTACAAATTTCTGGCTTGAGTGCATAGATGGATGATAATGCTTATTCCTGGAATAGAAAATGATTGAGAGATTTTGAGAAAGGAGAAAAGAACATGATAAGTTAAATTTGACCCAGATACTATTAGAGGTACTTGTGGAATATGCAAGTGGAGCTTCTCAGGTGTCTCCATATGTGAGTCTGGAGCTTAGGAGGCAGGATTAGGCTACAGACAGATTCTTGAGTTTACCACAGAGATAATGGCGGAATCTGAGGTGTGAATGTGGTCTCTAAGGGAAAGAGTGTAAAAGAAAAGAGTGGAGGCCTGGGACAGAACTGTATAAGAGAGCAGATCAGCAAAAGGCAGTCTTAGAAGGACATGAGAATAGGCAGCTTGCTGTGTGATGGGAGCTAAGGGAAGAGAGGGGTTCTAGGAGGAAGTGGAACATGAAGCTGAGTAACATCTGGTAGGTACAGGAGGATGAAGCTTGGTGTGTTGGCAATGAGGCAGTCATGGGTGATCTTAGGGAAAGTGGGAATGGGACCAGATCCAAGGCCTTAAGAAGTTGTAAGAGAGAAGAGGAGGTAGCACATATAGACCAACTCTGTAAAACTTTGATCAAGAGAAGGAAAGAGAAAAGCTTCACAAGGGATGGGAGTAATTTTCTTTTTTAAGAGTAAAGGAGATAGGGGAGCCTGTGTGGTTCAGTCTGTTAAGTGTCCCATTCTTGATTTTGGCTCAGGTCATGATCTCATGGTTCCTGAGTTTGAACCTGAATCAGGCTCAAATAGCACAGAGCCTGCTTGTAATTATCTCTCTCTCTCCTTCTCTCTCTGCCCCTCCCCCCTCTCAAAATAAATAAATAAACCTTATTAAAAAAGAATAAAGAAGATAAAAATGGTTATAGGATTAGGAGAAAGAATAGGGAAAAGGAAGAGATTGAAGATGCTGGAGATAAAAGACAGTTGATGGGGAGAATCCAGGTGGGAGAAACAGGGGTATCAAAATTAGAGGCTAATAAAAAGCAGTTTATTTATTGCTAAATGTACAATTGTAAAGAAGTAAATTTTGGACAAACTACCAAAGGCATGATAGGTCAGTTTGAAGATTTACTTGATTTATTCCAAACCCACCAACACTTGAACATAATCATTCTTAGGTCCTAGTTGTAGCCATTATCATTAGTTCTAAATATTGGTCTAGGTGGTTAGAGAGGAGTTAACAAATTCCCAGGCCGAATGGAAGCAGCACACTTGTGCAGTTTCCATTTCTGGAGAAGAGCATGGTACATCTCTGGACCACTTCTTGCCTTCTTCTTGGCCTATCGTCCATCCCATGCTGACTTCCACCCATTCTCCAATCACCTATGTCCTAGGGCTGCCTGGGAACAGTTAGTTCATTCAGAGGGACTCAGAGGGACACAGAAGCACAGGGTCAAATCATATCTCTTGTCAAGGAGGATAGTAGGGTCTTTGTTGGCTCTAGAAGGCAAGGAAGTGAGAGTGGATGGCCAGGGTAGATTCAGAGAGGAAGAAACAGGGGAGAGGGTACTCTGGCAGGTCTACTCAGCAAGAGGCAGGTGGCCATGCTGAGAGAACAAGTGTATGTGTGAGACCAATGGAAGTCACCCCACCCTCCCAGGTCCCCAGTAGTACACAAACTTTCTCAGTCCCAGAGGTGTGGATTCCTTACAGACTAAGGCCCTCATGGTGGCTCTCTGGCAAATTCACTGCTCAGAGGTTGGTACCAGTATTTGGACGCATTCCTTCTTTTTGGCCCACCACTACTTCCATGCAAAGCCCTGGAGGATCAGAGAAGTGAGTGGTATTGCATGTGAAACAATAGGCTTTGAAGCAAATCACTTAACTGTTCTGTGCTTCAGTTTCTTTGTCTGCAAAAGAGGGTTAATGACATTTACCTTGAAGAGGCGTGAGGATTAAAAAAAGATAATGCATGCAAAGCAATTATCTATGTTAATTAATCCTCCTGAAGTCACTGGAATCTCACAGGAGGGAAGTAAGACACAGTGTTTGATTCAATTCAGGTTGGAAACACAGTAGATCTTAGTATCTCATTAGGTATTGTCAATACAATTCTCTCTCACGTGCGCGTGCACACACACACGCACACATGATTGATGTTGTATTACTTATAAGATGTGATTTGCAGTGACTGCCAATTTCTCTACTGCTCCACAGGGGAATAGACATTTTTGTTCTATTGTGTAGGAGGAAATCCAGCCTGATTGTCCCTCTCCCAGTGCCTCCCGTTGCGGCACACTGTGGGTTGCCCTATTGGATATAAGCTCCATATAAGGACTGGCTACATAATATGTGTGGTCCAGGGCAAGATGAAAACATGGGGCCTGTTGTTCAAAATTAGTCAGAATTTCAAGATAATGACAGTAGGGCATTAAACCCAGCATGGGGTCCCATGTGACTACATTGATTGCATACCCATGAAATAAGTCCTGCCCCAAATCCATCTCCAGTGTCTTGACCTTGAAGGACAGTCCATAGTGAAGTCATAAGTTCTTCTGAAAGAAATTTGCACTGGAAGAGGAACCTCTAGGCAAAGAGCTTACTCCAGGTCCTTTCTCCAAAGATCCCCTCAGGTAGGCTGCCTGGTGGTTATGGATAGCCAAAGTACTGAGAGTCAGACTTCTGGCATTGCACCCTGATGGATAACTATGTCTCCTCTAACCGCAATCAATCAACACCTGCCTGCCTTCCTGCTGTTTCCTTTTTTTAAATCACTCCACTTTCCCAACCCATCCACTATGCATGCCTGCCCCCAGCATAGGCAAATCCAAGACAGAGGCTAAGTGCCCTGCTTGGCCTTGGGGCATGGGCCTCCTTTTCTAGCCCCACTCTGCATCCTAGCAGTAACTTTGTTTCTTAGTGGGTGTCTCTCTGGTGTTCTCTCAGGTAACACCGGGAGGAAGGAGGCTGAGGAGGATGACAGGGATGGAAGACAGAAAAGATGCTACTCAAAGTGTGGTCCGTGGATCAGCACCAGACTGCAATGAGGTAAGTGCAGAAATTGAAAGTGTTTCAAAACTTTTACAGCAATGTGATAATGTCTATTAAATTTAATAATAAATTATTTTTTAAATAAATTGTGTATTAATTTTCACCCTTCTAGTAATTCAGTTTTATTGCATTTTACCAAAGTATTGGTGCATGTGGTTTGGAAATGTAAAAAGATAATTAAAAAACAAAACAAAACTAACTAAAATAAACCAAAAAATAGGTGTTTTGCAACAGATGGCTGCCAACCTTGCCATGGTATCCCTGACTCTAGCATAGTAGAAAAAGCATTGACGTGGGAGGCAAAAGATCAAGAGTTCTTGTCCTGGTTCCTTCATTTCCTTAGACAAGTTGTTTAATCTCTGAGCTCCACTTTTCTCATCTATAAATGTCTCATAAGGACCACAAATCTTGGGCAAGAAGTTGCTTTACAATCTGTAAGGTACACTGTTGTTGTATTTTTTAATTTATTTATTTAAATTCAAGTTAGTTAACATACAGTGTAGTATTGGGTTTCAGGAGTAGAACCCACTGATTCATCACTTACATATAACCCCCAGTGCTCATCCCAACAAGTACCCTCCTTAATGCCCATTACCCATTTAGCCTATGCCCCCACCCACTTCCCCTCCAGCAACCTTCAGTTTGTTCTCTGTATTTAAGAGTCTCTTATGTTTTGCCCCCTCTCTTTTTATCTTGTTTTTCCTTCCCTTCCCCTGTGTTCATCTGTTTTGTTTCTTAAATTTCACATATAAGTGAAATCATATTTGTCTTTCTCTGACTAACTCATTTCACTTAGCATAATGCACTCTAGTTCAATCCACATTGTTGCAAATGGCAAGATTTCATTCTTTTCGATCACCAAGTAGTATTCCATTGTATATATATTCACCACAACTTCTTTATCCATTCATCAGTCGGACATTTGGGCTCTTTCCATACTGTGGCTATTGTTGATAGTGCTGCTATAAACATTGGGGTGCATGTGCCCCTTCAAATCAGCATTTTTGTATCCTTTGGACCTAGTAGTGCAATTGTGGAGTCATAGGGTAGTTCTATTTTTAATTTTTTGAGGAACCTCCATACTGTTTTCCAGAGTGGCTGCACCAGTTTGCATTCCTACCAACAGTGCAAAAGGGTTCCCCTTTCTCTGCATCCTTGCCAAAATCTGTTGTTTCCTGTGCTGTTAATTTTAGCCATGCTGACAGGTGTGAGGTGGTATCTCATTGTGGTTTTGATTTGTATTTTCCTGATGATGGCTGATGTTGAGCATCTTTTCATGTGTCTGTTAGGCATCTGAACTTTCTTCTTTGGAAAAGTGTTGAATCATGCCTGCTGCCCTTTTCTTCACTGGATTATTTGGTTTTTTTTTTTTTGGAAGGGGGACTGTTGAGTTTGATAAGTTCTTTATAGATTTTGGATACTAACCCTTTATCCAATAAGTCATTTGCAAATATCTTTTCCCATTCTGTTGGTTGCCTTTTAGTTTTGTTGATTGTTTCCTTCACTGCACAGAAGTTTTTTATCTTGATGAGGTCCCATCATTTTTGCTTTTATTTCCCCTGCCCCTGGAGACATGTTAAGTAAGAAATTGCTAAAGCCAAGGTCAGAGAGGTTGGTTCCTGTTTTCTCCTCTAGGATTTTGATGGTTTCCTGTCTCACACTGAGCTCTTTCATCCATTTTGAATTTATTTTTGTGTATGGTGTAACAAAATGGTCCAGTTTCATTCTTCTGCACATCACTTGTTATGCCCAGAATTCGTGATCCCCAAAGACCACCAGGGAGCCGAGTCCAATGCAAAAGCAAAAGAGCCTTTATTTGAGCTAGCTCGAGCTCAATCCCCTACCTGCACTGACGCAGCAGTCAGATACTGGGGAGAGAGAGCGAGTTTCAAAAGGACAAAAGTTTTATTGGGGCCTAGGGGCAGTTGGTGAGGTAATGGCTGTGGCCTCAGCCGATTGGCTGGGGAAGGGTCCCAGTCCTGTTAGGCAGGTGAGTGTGGGGGGGGGGGTTACTCAAGGGGAGGAGGTGTGGTCAAGGTGAAGGACACAGAACAAGATGGAGTCAGCCAGCGTAGGCCCACCCTTTCACACTGTTGAGTTTTTCCAGCACCATTTGCTTAAAGACACTGTCTTATTTCCATCTGATACTCTTTCTTGCTTTGTTCAATATTAGTTGGCCATACATTTCTGGGTTTTCTATTCTATTCCATTGATCTATGTGTCTATTTTTGTGCCAATACCATACTGTCTTGATGATTACAGCTTTGTAATACAGGCTAAAGTCCGGGATTGTGATGCCTCCAGCTTTGGTTTTCTTTTTCAACATTACTTTGGCTGTTTTGGGTCTTTTCTGGTTCCATACAAATTTTAGGATTGTTTGTTCTAGCTTTGTGAAGAATGCTGGTGTTATTTTGATAGGAATTGCATTGAATGTGTAGATTACTTTGGGTAGTATAGACAAAGGTACACTGTTAAGTGAGGGATAAATCATGAGGGTGCTACCATTCTGTGGCCACCCCACACCCCTGCCATGCAAAGAGTACTGAGTACTAACAATGGTAAGAGCACAGCCTCTGAAGTCAGGATGGTTGAATTTGGACCCCACCTTCACAATTTACTAACCTCTTGGCACCTCTGTTTTCTTACCAATAAAGAAGGGAGCCTTTTAATTTCAACCTGATGGGGTTTATAGTGAGGATTAATTAGGATGCTCTTAGAGCAATATGCAGAACAACACATCCACAATAAGTTCTAGCTAGTAGTGTGGACAAATGACATCTCTCATTTTTGTCCCCTAACTGCTACATATCTCCATCATTTGCATCTTTCATACTTCCATTATCTAGTCCCACATTTGTGCCTTTGTATTTTCTAACTGGTTACTGCTGATGTAGAAGATGTTGTTGATATGAGAGAGCTGCTCTTCCATCTAATAAACATGCTGGACTCTCATTAGTTCAAACCGTATGTCCAACTTTCTTGGACTATCTATGTAAATGATCACATCATTTGCAAATACAGTCATTTTGTTTCTTCTTTAGCAATCCTTATACTTCTTATTTATTTCTAGGACTTTCCACACTAACTTGCTTCTAAAGTTTCTCCTCTTTTAAGTATAATATTTGCTGTGTGTTTTTAATAGGTACTATTGATATGGGTGAAGGGAGTCCCTTTATTAATAATTTTAATGTATTTTAGCACAAATAGATATAGAAACTTTATAAAATGTTTTTATGCATCTACAATCTTTTTTCATTTTCCTCATGTGTATTAATGTGATAAATGACAGTGACAGATTTCCTGAGGCTGAACCATTCTTGCATCCTCAGGATAAACTCTACTTGAGGATGAGGCAATTTTTTTGTTTGTTTCTTTGTTATATTTTGTTTTGTTTTTAATATACTATTAGATTTAGTTAATAGTTTGTTTAGGAATTGCTCTCTATATTCTCAAGTGACATTTCCTGTAAATGTTCCCTTCTTTTTGTTGTCCCTATGCAGATTTGGCATCAGGATTATAGTAGCCTCCTAACTCAAGTGGGCACCTTTCCCACTTTTTTCCTGATCTCTGGAACAACATATAGAGGAGAAAGATTATCTTTTCTCAGGAAGCTTGATAAAACAATCAACCTATAAAATCATCTGGAACTGGTCCTTTTGAGAAGAGGTGAGCTTTTGATCACCTTCAATCATTGGTCTATTCCATGTTCCCGAGCTCATTTTTTTTCATTAAAAAAAATCAAGGTATTCACCTATTTTCTCTGGTTTTCAGCCTTTCATGTCACAACCAGCTTTCTCCTAACATCACCCGTGCAGAACCAAGAGCTATGATTGCAGGAGGGGAGAGAATAGCAGCTTTCAGATAATTCCTTCCTGCCTTTTTATGCCCTGGGTGATCAAACCTAGTAAGAAGACCTTTGAAAAAACTCTTCCTGACCCCTGTACAACATTTAGGCAGAAAAAATTTAGGAGCTACTTTCCCAATGAGACAAAAATGTCACCTTGTCACATGACGAGTCAGTACCAGCATCAGCCTCTCTCTCTCTTAAGGTTCTCTTGCTTACTGTCTCCTGTTTTTTCATTCATTCATTCACATTAGCTCTGCACCACCTTCTGTAAAGGCTTTGCTGGTTTTTGCTTGTCTGATGTACTGGAAGAAGAAGTATGTGATTTGTCTCTCTGAATAATCATAGCTGTGAAAAGAGAGCTACAATTAGAACTGAGCCAGGTTTGTTTATTTAATAGGGACATAGTTATATCTGCTGCCCTACCACCCTAGACCTCAAGTGAAAGTTTTGGAATCCTTCTCTCTGAATTACACAGACTATGGCTCTAATTGCATTTAGGAAAAGTCATTTGTGTTCAGTCCCAGAGTTCCTTTGCCCCCTCCTTCCTCTGATTATTTGAAGATTGTTGGTGGCAGATGGTTAATGCTCTACAGTTTCATTGTCATAGGTCCCACCCTGCCCTCCAGGCTGTCCCTGACCCATGGTTTAGCTATATCTTTCTGTGGTCAGCATCAAAGTTTCCTACATCATTCACTCTCTGAATGTAAATGCAATCTTCTCATGAGAAAAAATAGTGAGCTTTGGGGCGCCTGGGTGGCTCAGTCAGTTAAGCGTCTGACTTCAGCTCAGGTCGTGATCTCGTAGTCCATGAGTTTGAGCCCCGTGTTGGGCTCTGTGCTGACAGCTCAGACCCTGGAGACTGCTTCAAATTCTATGTCTCCCTCTCTCTCTGCTCCTCATCTACTCACCGTCTGTCTCTCTCTTTCTCTCTTAAAAATAAACATTAAAAAATTTTTAAAGAAGAAATAGCGAGCTGAGTCACTGTTCTGAAGTCCAGTGAAAAGACACCAAAAGACAATGGTCCATCCCTAACTGACCCAGGTGCCCATGGATACCCACAGGGATAGCCTACAGGGAATCACTCTAAGTGGACATTGTGGTTTCCTCTAATACCAAGCCCTGTCTATGTTGGGTTGTTGGCCTGTAGCCTGCATCATTATTTAGAAACACCACAACTTAAAAGGATTAAACATAACTTTCTAGAGGGACATGGAAGGAGAATATCTATGTGGTAAATGGCAGATAGACCAACATAGCCCAACTTTTGAGCCTTGAGAAATCCCTTCCCCCATAGTAGTCTCTTACTGTCATTTTGCGAGAAAGACTGTGATCCAAATGGCTCTTGATTCTTAACTGCCCTGAGAAATATCTCTCTCACCACGTGTCAGAGGGCTGCCTTGGACTTTCAGTTTCTTGACTGAGAAATAGACCCTTCCCTATTGATGATGATTGACAGAATTACAATTCCTTCTGGACATACTAGGCTCCTGTGCCTAGGGCACAGTCTTAGCCAGACCACTAGAGAAAAAACATACAGGCAATAGGAGGATGGAAGTATTGTTTCCTTTCTGTGTTTAGAATCTTTGTTTCATTTTATGGGACTTGAGGTAGACCCCAAAAGATAATTGTTGATATGATTTTATCAACAATTTAGCAGCTAGAATTCTAAAGATGGTTCCCTAAGACATCCGTTCCCAGGTTATTAAATTACACACTAATCTAGATACTGCTGTAAAGGGATTTTTGCATATATAAAGTTCCAAGTCAGTTGACTAAGATTTAGAAATGACCTAGGCTGGTATGATCTAATCATAGGAGCCCTTTGGGTGCAGAGTTTTCTCTGGCTGGTGGCATAAGGGGAAGTCAAAGAGATTCAAAGTGTAAGAAAGATTCAATGTACTCTTGCTAGCTTTAAAGATTGAGGGACCTATGTGCATGGACCAAAGAATGAACTCTAGGAGATGAGAACAGTCCTTGACTGACACCCAGCAAAGAAACTGGGACAGCCATCCTGCAACTGTAAGGAAATGCACTGTGCTAGCAACCTGAATGAGCTTGGTAGAAGATTTTTCCCAGAAGTCCCAGATAAGAGCCTAACTTGGCTCACATCTTGATTTATGAGACCCCAATAAGAGCACTTAGTTAAGCTTTCCTGATCCAAGGAAACCGTAACAGAATAAATGTGTATTGTTTTCAGCTGCTAAGTTTGCGGTCGTTTGTTACACAGCCATAGAAAACATACAGGACATCTAACCAGTTCCCTAAAAGTGTCAAGCCTGTATCCCAACCCTCTGCGTGCATGAGAACAAAGTGGGCACGGAGAATTTATACCCTACACAGGCCCCTGTTCCCCTCTCCATCCCTGAGCTGAACTTCTCTTACACAACTTCTCTCACTGGCTGAGGCCTCAGTGTGGCCTTCTGGTTGCTGTGGTGCTAAGGACAGGCTAACTCAATCCACTTGCAGAAAGGATATTTGTCAGCCTGGTAGGAACAATCCTTGATATTTTCATAAAGCTGGGTACAAAGCACTTCCATAGTCATTATTTCATGGAATCTTCACAATAACCCCAATAGTAGAAACAATCATGTCCCCATTTCCCAGATGAAAAAATGAGGCCCAAAGAGAGCAAATATCTGCCTCAAGGTTAGAGAGCTAGCATGGGAAAAGTCCCTGCCACTTAACACAATTTACTTTTTGTAACTATTTATGGATTCTTCCATCAGTGGATTGCAAGGCCTTGGTGAAACATGATCATCAAGGCTGCTTCTCCTCGTGTGTGTCTGAACTAAAGGAGTAAAGACACTAGGGAACCTAATGAATAGTGATGTATTTATAATTATCTGAAGATTCGTAATCTGCCCCATGTTGTGCCTTTGGCTTGTAAGTCTCTTTGCCACATGGTTCCTGTTATTGTTAATTTTATGTGTCAACTTGACTGGGCCACAGGGTGCCCAGATATCTTCTTAAACCTTATTTCTGGGTGTGCCTGTGAGGGTGTTTTCAGAAGTGATTAGCATTTGAATCCCTGGACTGAGTAAAGAAGCTCATCCTTCCCAATGTGTGGGCATTATCCAATCCACTGAGGATTTGAACAAAACAAAAAGGCAGGGGAAGGAGAGAAGTTTGCACTCTCTGCCTGACTACTGAGCTAGAACATATTGGACTTCATCATTGACCTTGTGGTTCTCAGGCCTTTGGAACTATGACACTGGCTTTCCTGGATGTCCAGATAGCAGACGGAAGATTATGAGACTTGTCATCCTCCATTAGCATGTGAGACAATTCCTCATAATTAATAAACAAATAAATAAATATTCCCTATTGATTCTGATTCTCTGGAGAACACTAATTCAGTTATCTTCCTCATTTCCTTCAAATCTTTGCTCAGTAGGGCCTTCTCTGACCACTTTATCTAAAATTTCAATGCCCCCTCAATGCTATCTCCTGCTTTATTTTTCCCTATTTTCCCTATTTTCCTCCTATTGCTTCCCTATTGCAATTATCATCATGTGATGTCCTATACATTTTATTTATTTCTTTATTGTCTATCTCTATAATAACAGGGATTTTTGTCTGTTTTGTTGATTGTTTTATCACCAGCACTCAGCATATTGCCTGACATATAATAAGTGCTCAATGAATTTTATGATGATGATGATGATGGTTAGAGAGAGCTAGGATGTAATATGAGTATTTATATATAAAGTCAAACCCAATCTTCTTATATGGTCACCATGGCCACTCTTGTTCTCTGTAGTGACAGAGACTCTGTCAAGAATCAATCTGTTGGTCTCCTTTTCTTTGGGGACAAAGTGGCCCCCAAGAATGTAGAGAAAGGCTGCTTCTGTCCTAGACCCTCCATTCTCTGAACCAGAACTAACTGCAGTACCATCTGCTCTCCTTTCTTTATGGAAAGTAATTTGTCCAAATGATGTCTCAGATCCCAAGAGAAAAGATCCTATCTGCCTAATAAGCTGGGATTCATTTATACCAAAGGAAACACAAGTGGCAGCTTCACCCTGATCTCTGTAATTTATTTAAAACTTAAACTTATCCTAATGTAAAAGATATAATTGTACCACCTGAAGTGGCTGAGATATATCAAGTGTGGGCCATCTCCCTGTAGCCAAAATAGTCCTTCAATAAATAATTGTAATACCTCTTCCCATCGGCAGAGTCTTTAGGAAAAGAGGCTGGACCAATCGGGGAAGCTCAGATCTTCCCAGCGGGGTGGGACAAAAGTAGAGGCTTCCCAATCCTCTGGGCCTCCCACTTGGTCAGTCATAGTATATCCTATACTGTGTGTAGGAACCAGAGTTGGGAAACCTATCTAGGGCATACAAGGCCTTTGACTGGTGTAGCTGTGCAGCTTCTAAGGCAGGGTCTACAATGAGAGAGGTTCACAGAAGGCTTTGACTAAAGAGAGGTGTGGGATTACATGGAGAGTGAGATGGAAGTGCTTCTGGAAAGATATGATGTTGCCATTCATACTTGTATTAAAACAGCCGACATGTTAAGGGTGTTTTTTTTTTTTTTAAGAACATTACAATGTCCAAACACCCAGTACATAGCTTTGCATAATATCATGTGCCCTACTGGGATACAACCTCATTCTGGCCTGATTCCTAATCTCCAGCCACACAACATACAAACTTATATATGCACACAAACATACATACAAATAAACACACACACACTCACACGCACACACACACACACACACACACACACTGCTGTTTCACCTTCCATCCTTGGTCTTAATCCTTGCCTTACCTCACGTGATTCCAGCTGCTGCCTGGGTACCTTTCCATTCACCAATGAATGTAAAGAAACAAGTTGTTTTCCACCACCAGAAAATGGAAGTCCAAGCTGCATTTGGATCTTTAGAGTGTTCTGTCACTCTTCAACTGGAAACTCTGTTTGCATAATGTTTTCCTTTAAAAGGAGAGAACTATGGCAGCCTTTTATTTCAAACAAGTCAAGATTAGTAAAAATTAGAACCCAGACACAAGTAATTCATGCCTCATCATCTCTAATACCAAGGAATTAGACACAATCTAGGTATTAGATAATATGTGCATAGTTAAGAAAGTTGTTGTACATCATTTCCAAAGAGTATTATGCAGCCATTAAAAATGATCATAACGGGGGCATCTGGGTGCCTCAGTCAGTTGAGCGTCTGAATTTGGCTCGGGTCATGATCTCTCCGTTCATGAGTTTGAGCCCCACGTCGAGCTCTGTTCTGACGCCTGGATCCTGGATCCTGCTTTGAAATCTGTGTCTTCCCTTCTCTCTGGCCCTCTCATGCTCTGTCTCTCTGCCTCTCAATAATAAATAAATGTTAAAAAATTTTTAAATGATCATCATGAAGATGCTGGTGATGTGGGTGGCAAAGAATCACATAGAGAGTAGAGCAACAAGCAGGACAGGGTTTATTCACTCTCTAAGGGAAGAGAGGGTCCAGACATCTAGAGAGATGTCAGCCCTGAATTTTTATCAGGCTGGGCCTTTTAAGAGGGTTTGAAGGATGTGAGAGGGTTCTGGCTGTGCCCTTGGGGGGTGTTGGGAAGGAGTCACCTCTTGGCCAGTTAGAGCAAGACATGTTAGAGCAGCAGATTTTTCAAGAGACTCTGTCTGGGGCTCATCTGAAATGTGGATTGTGGTCTAGCTAGAGAAGAATATGTTTTGTAGTTGGGGTCTACTTTCCAAGAATGAAGGGCACTGTGACCTAGAGAAACAGAGTTAGGGCCAAGTGCAGACACCTGTGCATTTTGTCTGCCAGTGTCTTGGGGTGGGCTTTGAATAGATTCGTTTCAGAAGACAATGTTGCAACATGGAAAGTGCTTACACTTTAATGGTAAGTGGAAAAGGTTGCATATAAGACTAATTATAGCAATGCAAAAAATAATACACACATGTGGCCAAGGCCTGGGAGGCAATATAGGCTAAAAAAAATAAGCTCTTATGAACTACCATGTGGGAATTATGGACTGTTTTGCTTTGCAAATTTCCTATAATGTTATTTAATGGTATTATAATATTGTTGTTATAGTAAATAATAGCCAAGAAGAAGAAAGTTCAGCCTGAAGTCTTCAGTTGACTACAGCTGTGTGGACCAGAACTATCATAGAGAGGCTTTCCTCACTGTCCATGAAGACAACTATGGGGACAGACACCATGGAACACAGTCTATGCTAGTTCTCCCCTGTCAGCTTCCCATCCATGTGCAGACTCTGTCCTGTGCACTTCAAGGGAAGGACCTTGAAAGCAGGCCAGACCTCTGTACCGGAGGCAAAGGGACCAATTTCAAACATTGCTGTTATTTCTGCATAGGGAAAGTACCTGATGACTCCCTGCATCCTCCACAGTACCTTGTTCAGCACACAGGAGCTACTAAATATGTAACTTAGAATTATTATCATGATTTTTCCCTCTCCCTCCCCCTTCCCAACCAAGATAAGATACTTGTTGTCCTTTGGTATTTCCCATCTCAGTGACATGTCACCCATAGGAATGGCCAAAGGCACTCACCCTTGCCTCCTTCTTCCACATCCCCTCATTCAATCTGTCACTGAGTCCTGCAAATCCTGTCTCATTAAAATGTCTCAAATTTCTCTTACTTCTTTCCATCCCCACTGCTACTGCACAGTCCAGACCTCTATCATTTCACACCTGCACTACAAACTAACGAGTTGCAAAGCCTCCAGCACCAACCTCATCCTTTACACAAGTTGTGCTAGAGCTTTCCTGGCCTGACAGTGGTGGCCAGGGAAAATGCATGACAAGGGAGAGGGGAGCACTTAGGATTGTGTACCCATGGTCTCAAGTCCCCAGAAGAAGCAGGGCATTGTGGGAAATGTCCACAGCCTTGGCAACTTCCATTAAAATGGTTCCCATGTTGCTGGCAGTTCCTGCAGGGCCTTAGTCTGTCAGGGACTCCAAGACCCCACTGCAGGATGACTCATCTAGTATTCAGGATGAAAAGATATGAACTTTTATTCAGCTTTGTTTAGGTATTATCTCATCATTTCCCTTTATATTTAGGTGTGCTCATGTACACAGTATATTCAGTTTAGTTGTACATGTTTATATATTTTGGGTAGATGTTTTTAAAAATATTTCATTGATATAGAACAGGTAACCAAAAATATTGACTATGAACACTAGCCACCATCTAGATATTTCTAAAATATTATTTTGATTGAATCACTCTTCTGCTTAAAACCCTTCAATGGTTTTTCACTGCCTGCAGTATAACATGCCCTTTATGACCTAGTCCTGCTGACTATTCCAATATTATGTGCCATTAGCCCAGGAGACACTTCTTTAGCCCCTAGGACCATCAAGCGTCCCAGAGGGGGCTACTTTAAGCTTTTGTAAGGACTGGTCCAATGGTGTGCTGGAGCCAGTTCATCGGTCCTGACAGCTCATTGTATGCATCTCTTCTCAACCGCACATCCAGTGATGTCAAGCTGGTAGCTTGAAATGAGCCATGGTGTAATTATTTACAGTATAGAAATTGGGGGAAAAACTATAATTAGAGATTTCTTTTTCCAAAAAACTAATTTTTGAACATTTACCAGCACACCACTGAACTGATCCCTCTTCTTGGAATATCCTTTTCTGAGATCTTCACTGGGCCCTGCAATATTTAGTTCAAGCAACATACCATCCAAACAGCTTTCCTCATCTATTTTTGCCCATTTATGCATCCATGCCTCTCTTCTGTGTTCCTGTGCATATATCTATCATTTCCTGTGAATTCCTTATATTTGAGTCACCAAGTGCCAGGTGTTGTGTGGGTACCCAAGAAATGTTTGCTAAACTGAATGAAATTTCTTTTTTTAATTTTTTTAATGTTTACTTATTTTTGACAGAGAGAGAGAGACAGAGCATGAGCGGGGAGGGGCAGAGAGAGAGGAAGACACAGAATCTAAAGCAGGCTCCAGGCCCTGAGCTGTCAGCACAGAGCTTGACACGGGGCTCGAACCCACAGACCGCGAGATCATGACCTGAGTCAAAGTCGGATGCTCAACCAACTGAGCCACCCAGGTGTCCCTGAATCAAATTTCTGATCAAGCTGAGATACCTTGATGCCTACAGCTCCTGTGGGTCCTGGTGACCTACTCAGTAGAATTAAACCCTGGAGACAGCTAAAACATGAATTAAAAAATTCCTAGTCTCTATAAGAAGCCACCAAATTAACATCTTAGCTCTAACAACATGTTCCTCCATTCTCTTCCTTAGTGAGTATCAAGCTAACAGCTTCCTTAACCTTTCCCCAGCTTCTCTCTGACACCCTGAATGGCCTAGAGGCTGCTATAGGGCAATCATTCTCTTGCTGAGGAAATTATCATTCACACCATATACCTGAACAAACAGTTGTGAGAAAATCCTTATGCTGGAGGCAAGAGTTGTAGAAATGTGTCCCATTGGATTGCAAATGGAGATTTGTTTTCTTTTTGCAATAATCCTTATAGCATTCATCATTTGCACTAGCAAGTTGGTGCTTGGAACACCAATCTGGACTCATTCTAAGGACAGAAGTTTAGATCCCAGACTTCCCTGAAGAGAGATGGGTAAGAGCCCTTTTGAAAGGTGAACAGAGACATCAAATCATGACAACAGATACTAGTGTAACAGAAGAGAAAGATTAGGTATAGGATGATTCCTAATTTTCTGCTCCTCAGACCAAAATCCAGAGCTACAAACAAAAGTTCTTTCCTCAAGGTGTTAGTGAAAACCTGACTTCTAGCCAGGAAAGGTTGTGAGAGAAGCAGATGAAGTTAGCCCCTGGGTCAAGAAGGAAGGTCATTTTCTTAGTAAGTTCATGGGAAGACCCTATCTTCTCACAAATGGCAGAAGGTGGTTGGCTCCAGAAAACTATGTGCAAGGAGCAGATATGACCCTCTGATCAAGAAAAGGGGCTTCACATTCCTCAGCTCAATACAACCTAAACCTCAAAGACTACCAGAGAAGTAGAGTTTTAGTCTCTCTGGTTTCAAGAGAGATTGTGGAGTCCCAAAGACCTGAGTTTTCATTCTTGCACAGCTATCCACTAGCTGAATGAATTGGGGCAAATTAATTACCTTTGCTCTGCCTCAATTTTCTCATCTGCACTATAGGCACAACCTTGCTGACAAAGTAGTAAAAATTAAAGTCAATGTGATAGTTAATTTAATATGTCAACTTGGCTAGGCTGTGGTGCCCAGCTGTTTGGTCAAACACCAGTCAAGATGGCATGGGTGGGCCTCATCCAATCAGTCAAAGGCCCTAAGAGCAAAGACAGCAAAGAAGAAAGAATTGTGCTTTCATAAGTGCAACATAGAAAACCTGCCTGAGTTTCCAGCCTGACTGGCTTGCTCTGAGGAATTTAAACTTGTCAGCCCTCACAATCACAAAAGTCAATTTCTTTAAATATATACATACACAGTCAAATTTTGCCAGAAATACAGAGCTAATAGTATATATAAACAAACAAACAACAAATTGTTGTGTCTGTTTCTCTAGAGAACCCTGACAAATACAATCGATAACAGGTATAAAGTAACTGACAGGGACTCAGGCACATAAGTTGTACCCAAAGCATGGTAATGACTGTACTAACACACATCTATACTTCTGACCATATTTACCATTTCATTTGATAATATTTGATGTTGTCCTAACTAGCTTATCTTTTCTAATATCCATGGCAGCCATGGGGTCTTACCTTAAATCCCTTCATTTTGATGACAAGCTGCAATTGAATATTTACTTTGATGGCTCTTAAACCTGGATACATATTACAATCACATGGGGAGCTCCTGAAAGTTATCAGTGCCTAGACTCCATCTCCAAATATTTTAATTGAATTACTCTGGGATGGAGCCAGGATATTCATAGATGTTAAAAGGTCCCAAGTGATTCTAATGCACAGCCAGTGTTGAAAGCCATTGTTGTACCCTATGCCAAGTACATACCAGAAGCAAAGACAAATTTGAGAGGATGCATCCTTTCATTCAAGTACTCTGTTTCCAAGTTAAGTGCTTTCCCCTCGATGAAGGGTTCTACTGTCACCCAGTGCCCAAGCCAGAATACCAGGAGTCATCCTTGATTCTTTTTTTCTTTTACTTCTCAATAAAATTCATCAGCCAGCCTTATTGGTTCCAGCATAAAAAATATCATGGCCCTTTCTTTCCCACTCTACTGGTATTCCTAATCCAAGCTCCACTATTTCTTCTTATTCACTTGTGTATCAGTCTTGGTCCAGTCATGACAGAGAAACTACACAATAATTTCAACAGGGAAATTTTAATATAAAGAATTATTTAGTAGTTTTGTAAAATGAACAAAGTTCTAGATATCTGTTTTAGAACAATGTGAATATATTTAAAATGACTAAATTGCATACTTATAATGGTTAAGATGATAAACTTTATGCTATGTATTTTTAACCACAATTTAAAGAGGGAAAAAGCTCATTAAAAGAAGCTAGACACAGAAGAACACATATTCTGGAAATTCCAGAGAATGGTAATCTACAGAGACAGAAAGTACACCTGGTAATGGGAACAGAGAGTGATTGTGAGTGGGCACAATATTTTTATATTGTGGTAATGGTTTTACAACTTATAAATGTATTAAAAACCACTGAATTGTACACTTAAAACCAGTGGATTCTGTAGTTTATAAAATATACCTCAATAAAACTGTTTTTAGAAAGAATTATTATCTATGACTGGGGGTTCAATTATTGGGGGATTAGCTAGTAACAGATAGAGAACTCTAAAGAACATAGGAATAGCAGATATAAGGAACAAACACTACCCTCAGGAGTGATATAGAGTACACCATGAAAAACTCCTTGAAGTACTCAAGGCATTGTTGACCTTGGGGATGCATACTGAGTGGCAGAGAAGTCATTGTGAAGCTGCACTGGCAGATGTACTAAAAATCCACCCTCTGGAACTTGTCAGAAATGTGCTGAGGAAAGCTGTTCACTGGGAGGTGTCTCACCAAAACTGCCCAAGTGCGGGTGCCAGAGGAAGCTGTTGGCCATTGGACGCTGCTGACCACTGTGTACTTCAGGATCTCAGTTCTGAAAAATCTGTAAATACTGCAAGGGCCAGGCACTGGGGAAGTCATATGTGCTACAGAGCTGAGACCTGAGGAAGCCGTTCATACAGGCTCCAAGAGCCTGCTGATGAAACACACCAGAACCAGGAAGAAAAACTCTTTTCTTCTTGTAATGTCTCTCTAGTGTCCTCTACTGACAAAGTTTCAGTAACAATTGGCAAGAAAAAAGTATTTGTAGGGACCAGATCCAATTTCATAGAACAGGCAAAAAGGGTAGATTTGGAGTTGAGGGGCAATAAATCAGTAACCAACACAGCCTCCTCACTAATATATCTACTTCCATTCTTACCCATTTGAAATCCATTCACCTTATAGCAATCAGAGTAATTTTTTTAATTGAAAATTTTATACCATCACTTTATTTTTCCTTGGAATAAAATTCTTCCCATGGCCTAAAGATCTTGATGCTCTGGCCCTTTTTTCTCTTTCCCACTATTCCTTGCTTCTGTTTCATGAAGGATTTTTACACCAGCTATTCCTAGAACCCCTTCTCTATCCTGCCCCTTCCTGCCCCTCTCCTATACCTGGGCCAGCTTAAACCCTACTTATCTTTAGGTGTCACCTGAGATGGTTCTTCCTCAGGGAAGCCTTGCCTGATCCCAGGCTGGGTCAGCTCCCTAAGCTCCCTGTATTTGCCCTTTTGAAATATTCATCACACGTAGTTCCTTGTTCCATGTCTGAATCTCCTACTTGATTGTCAAGTTTATGGGGAAAGAAGTATGTCATTCATGGTCACAGTCATATCCCCAGGGCTTGGCACAGTATCTGACACTCAGTAAGTGCTCAGTAATACTGTTAAATAAAATCTAAAATTATATACACCTGGTTATGACTGCATTGAATCTGTTAGGGAACACTGTGTTTTATGAACTGAGCCAGGAGATGTCTGCGGTAAGTGGGTTTAATCAGAGAAAACTCCTGGAAGGAAATTAATTTCATACCAGATAAGGGGGGTTGGACCTATACTGCCATTAAAATATAGAATCATACAGTACTTAAGAATGCTGGCTTGACTAAAATAAACCAAAAAAAAAAAAAACTGGAGTGGAGAAGAGTGGATATAAGGCTAAAGAGGTGGGGATGGAAGCAACAGCAGAAGGGACATATCTGTCTAGATTATCCAGGACACCATGAAGATTATTAAAACCAGATGTTTTGGGAAGATTAATCTGGCATCTGTGCATCTGAATGGTCTGTAGTTTCTCATGGACAGAGAGCAGAATGGGCAAGGGAAAAGTCTGGTGACTAGTGGCTGAACTTAAACTATGGGCCAGTGGAGGTAGGAGAGAAAGGAAGAGGGAGGAGGAAAAGGATGTATATACTTTAGTGGTACCTACAGAGGTAGAAAGAAAGAGGATCATATTATATACTGGACTCTGTGCTGGTCTCAAGGGGTAAAAAGAGTTGTGGTCTCCTATTTGTGGGACCTGTTAGTGGGGGAAACAAATATTAACCAAATAGTCACAGAAATAAATATCATTGGCAACTGGGTAAGTGCTAAGAAGAAAAATTTCAAGCTGCTCTGAGAATTGGGATCAAGAAGGCCTGACCTAGCCCAGGGAGTTAGAGGGTAGCTTCCCCAAGGAACTGATGGAAAAGCTGATTTTTGGGTTAACTAGGTACCTGGGGTGGTTGGGTTGTGAGACTTAGAGAGAGCACTCAAGGGAGAGAACCTCATTTTCACCCATAGGACATGTATGTGCACATGGCTTGAATCCACTCTTGTATCTTTGGAGGTCCTAAGAAACTTATCTAAGACACAAAGCAGGCCTCTAGGAACATCTTGGGGCCAGCAAGGTTTACTCACTCTGGAACATTTGTCCTCAGCCTCCACTACACACTTTAGATATTCTCAAAAAATCAGCGTACCCACTTACAACAAACCTATTGACTTGACAGGGAAGGTGAAGCACAAAAAGTTTAAGTGATTGCACTAAAAACCACATAAGAGTGAGCCCATGTCCTCCACTGAAGGTTCTATTTTGAAGCAGATTCAAGTTGAGAGTCAAGTAATCAATCAGGTCAGCAGTCAATGGGCCTCAGCCATTAAGAAAAAACATAAGTAGTTTTGTTATTGACACCAGTAGTTTTGTTATTGACTCAAAGACAAGCTGAGGAGTAAGGCCATAGCTATGCTGATCAATAAACCACTTTGGTCCTGACAAAGCAAGCAGTTAGAACCAGCTGTGTTTCATTTTTCACCTCCTAGCCAGAATGGCCCTCTAGACACATCTATCAAGTTGAGAAGGCAGGGCTGAGGGTTGACAAGTCATTCCAGTGGTGATGAGAAAAAGAAGAGCATAGAACAAGAAATTCCACATGTTATTTTTCAAAAACTCCACATCTCTGAAATATGAGAAAACTGGAAGCAACCTAACAGCACCTATCCTCCACCTCTCTTCACCCTTCCACAGTGCAAAGCATTATTGGCACTAATTCATCCCACACTGGACAGATTCAAAGAATCAACTACATGTTGGCACATAAAGGCAGGTGGAATCTTTATGTCTTCATGGGGCAGGCTTGGGAACCTGACCAACTCTTGAAAATTTCTATTCCTCCCTCATTCCCAACTCTAGGCACACAGATCTACTGAAGATGTAACAACCTCCTAGTCTACACCAGAAGTTCTTTGAAGGAAGAGACAAGGTGAGAGTCACCTCTTTGTCATTTCTGTGTCCCAGAGTGACACTAAATAGGCACTCTGTTAATATTGCTTTTGTTGATTCCTTCCTTAAATGCAGGGGGAAAAAAGCTGATTTCCTAGGAATCCCCTAGCCATAACTTAGCAGTCCCTGAATTCTGCCCACAGATGTACCCTTGACCAAATTCTACTTTTCTTGCCATAGCTGTGGGCAAAGGAGCCCCTTCCAATCCCACATTATTTGGTCTTCCCTTTGTCATTCTTTTTGACCCAGCAAAGAGTTATTTTGTTAAAAGACTTGTGGCCACTTCAGCCAAGTTATCCATCTGCCTACAAGGAACTCTGGGTCCAAGTTTCTTCCTATATCAGGAAAAACTATAGTTCCCACATAAGCACATCATAAGATCAAGTTCATTTCCATTTGGCTTTTTCAGGCTTATCTCCTAAGTCACATCTCAAGTTTGGCTTAGCCGATGGGAAGGCTTGTGTTTTGTGGAAGTCCCAGGGCTGAGCATTAGTCAGCTATAAAAGTGTCCTCGAGGCTTTCTACATGTGGAGACAGCAATGCGCAGTCTTGTCAGCAGCTGTAGCAAAGGCTCAGCTGAAGAGCAGAGTGGTAGTCTTGAGGCATCTGAAGGGGTCAGGGGAAGTTCAGCAGTCTTATGTCCTAGCCAAGGTCCCACCTGGATGATGCCTGTCCTTTCTCAGATGGCCCAAGGGATTTATATCCCTGGAATGAACTATTAATCTGGTGGTGACCAGGCTTCTCAGAACCTTCTGAAGAACACTGGAGGTGTGCCTTGAAATAAGGGGCAGCTTTGGAAAAAGGACAAACAAGGGAGGGGATTCCACGTTGAGGAGGGGTTCCAGGTTCAGCCAAGAGTATGAGCAAAGGCATAGAGAGAGAAAAATCAGTGACTAAAAGTAGCAGCCAATTATTTTGTTTACTTGGACTCTAGGATTCTGGTGAAGGAGTATAGGGGACAAGGCTGAGAGGGCTGCAGGAGCTGAATTCCCCAGGGTCTCTGACATGAGCTGCCACCAAGGGCTTAGACTTTGTGCTGAGGGTGCTTCCATGCCTCTGGACTGTTTCGAGCAGAATGTTGTACAAGCAAAATTATGCTTTGAAAGGCTCCATCTGGCTGCTATGTTGTTTGGAAGACCACTCAAGAGGCTGGTTTGGTTGCGTATTGAGATGGTGGTGGCCTGAACTAATAATGTCCTAGGGTTTAAAAGAAGTAGACAAGAGATCATTAAGAAGATGAAAGGACGGGACATAGTGACTGCTGAATTCAGGACACAAGAGCCAGGACCAAGTTGAGGATTTATGAATCTATGTAATACGTTAGGATTTATGAATCCATAAAATATATTAACTAGATTTTACTGAGCACCAAATGTATACAGAGCTCTGTGCTTGGTAACAGGGACTCAGAATTACATAATACATGGTATCTGCACTCAAGTATCTCCAGGTATGGTGGAAAAACCAAACAGGAAAATGACAATGACAACAAGGTATCCCTAGTTGTTATGAGGCACAGAGGAGGGGCTCCATATCTAGCCTCAAGAAGATGGAGAGGCTAAAGGGAAAATTCTCACAGAAGTTAACCATTGGGCTGAGTCCTGATGGGGACCAATTGAAGGGATAAGGGTACAGATACTGCAAGCAAGTTCACAGCATATGTGATGGCAATGAGGTATGAAACAGCATGATGCATGTGTGGAGCCAGGGACAAGGTGGATGGTAGCACCATTACTTATAACCTGGGGCACAGTAAGCAGAACACCTTGTGGTGGTGGTGGCAGAAGAGAGAAGGCAAGTTGGGTTCTGTCTTGGACGTATTCTGTTTGAAGTCCATGAGGAATAGTTAAATAATAATTGCAAAGAGATCCCTAGGGTGATTACAGCTGGGCTTAGGAGGTATGGTGATGGTGGACTGTGTAGGGCACCTTGGCTCCCACCTTCTCAGTAGCATAAGACCAGTGGGGGCGGGTATCATGACTGACAAAAGGCAGGTAGGGACTATCTGAGTCAATTCTCTTTGGTTGCAGGATTCTGTGGCCCCACAACAGACCTATCTGAGGTGGGGATTGTTGGAATAGTGGGATCTGAATGGTTGAGGCTCCTTTGGTGCCTGAAGGCATATTCTGCTTCTCTTTCTTGTAACTTGCTTAGGGAAGATGAGTCACCAAGGTCGTGTACACATCAGAGGAGCAAGGGGTGGCAAAGCCCACCTTGACCACCTGGTCTCCCAATTCCTTAGCCACTCTTTCTATCCCCCACCCACAGTGAGGGCTCAATTCACCTGTGCTAGGTCTGTGTTCCCAGTCCTGCCCCTCCCTCAGAAGGCTGGTTGCACTTGAGAGGAGTGTTGACTTCCTGGCTGTCAATCACTGACTCTGAATCCAGAGTTATGCTTGAGGAACAAAAAGACCAATCAGTCCACAAAAAAAAAAAATCCCATTTTTCCCATTACTTGCTTCCCTGGCATGATAGACATGCTTCCAAAAAGTAGCAAAGAAGAGGGAGGAGGAAGGGCAGGGTATGTCCTAGGAAAGGTAAATCTTCAAGAGTGTCAGAGACTGGAGCTCAGGACAGTGGAGGAAAGGGAGAATGGCCTCCAGTAAGGAGAGAGAGGTGGGCAGGGATCAATCACAAAGGGCCTCTTAAAGCAGGTTAATGAGTTTGGACTCTGTCCTAGTGTCAATGAAGAGCCACCAGAGGGTTTTTTTTCCGTTTCCTTTTCCCTGAAGAATAATTTTATTGTTTTTGTAAAATGTATGTGTTCTCCTAATTAGAAATTAAATCAATGCAGAAAAGGTTAAAGACGGAAGTTTAAAAAAATTTTGGGCCCTGCACAATATTTATTGTTAGGGAAAACCTCATTCTAACCTTGCCTTTGTACTTAGAAATGGGGATGAGTATAGAAACAGAGAGACAGAGAGACAGAGATGGAGACATAGATACAGACGTGAACAATTTACAGTGGTATCCTTGTATAAATGCTATCTTAAACAAAAATATAAAATGTAATTTTCTTTCAATTTAAGAGAAGGTGTAATCTCTTAAAGAAGACATGACACCTCCAGGAAAAGAAATAATTGGGTTTAGATGGTAAGAAGATCCCTCTGGTTGCTGTGTTAGGGGAAGGATTTGAAGGAAGGAAGGACCAGGTAGGAGCCACCATTGCCATCCAGGTGAGAATAGTAAGAACTTGAATGAGGCAAGCTTAATGGGCTTGGAGAGGAGGGGTGGAGAGAAGTTCCAGGGCAGGAGCAGATTTCCTAGGACTTGGTTTCTGGTAGGGGGAAATACAAAGGAGGCTCTCCTAGATGACTTATAGGTCTCAAGCCTTGATGAGGAGGATGTATTAGTGTCATGATCAGGAATAGGCCAAGTAGGCAGAGCAGGCTTGATGGGAGAGGGAGACAATTAGTGTTGCTTCAGATGTGCAAAGATTTTGCAAATGGTGGAGCATCCAATAGATTGTTGGAGATGGGAATCCGGGACTCAGATAGGAATAAGGATGATGGTAGGGAACTGGGAGCCATCCACACAGAAGTGAACACAGAAACTGTGGGACTATGAGAGATCTCTAGGGTGGAAAATGTTAAGATATAGAACTAGGCCAAGGACAGAAGCTTAAAGAGTGTTTATGTTATGAGATGGAAGGAGGGAGAGGAGTTAAGGGATTAAAAAGGGTTGGAAAGAGGCCAACATTCCTGTATCAGTGCTTTGTTCATGGTAGTTTCCAGAAACATTCTGGGAAACCCAAACTCAAGGTGTGTTTGGTGAAAGATAAGACAACCAAGCTTACAATGTGAGAGATGGAAGCTGGGAAGCAAAGTTCCATCTCAGGAGAATGGGGTCAGCATCTCTGTATGGAGGGCTTGAAGAAGCCGCAAGAAAGAAGGGGCCATGCATTTGGCACTTAGGAGGTCTTGAATGCCAACTGTGGTATAAAAAAGTTCTGGAAAGTACTGGGAGACAGAGACAGATGGCTGGTAGATGAGGAGGAAGCCAGGGTGTGGATGGGATGGCTTTAAAAGCAATCTCTACTCTCCAGATGTTTGGGGTGAAGGCAAAGAAAAAATCAAAGTAGCACCAGGAGACTAGGACATGCCTAGCCTAGGACAGGCATTTTATAGGCTGCATGGCAAGAGCCAATAGAGCCAAAGAGGCTGGGAAGGAAGCATAAATAGTGGTAATTCATAAAGATGGGACTTCAGGAAGTTGAATGGGAAGGGGAATGAGAGTGCCAATAGAGAGAGGTGGGACTCAGGACTAAAGGAGAGGAGAAATATTGAGGTGGAGAAAGTGCCAACATTTTACGCTTGAGAGAAGAAATGATACTGTCAGCAACCACCACTTCTTAAGCATATACAGAGTCCCACACATCAGGCTGAATACTCCTCAGGCATTATTTGGTGTCATTCTAACAATAACCTATGAGGTAGGTACAGTTATTACCCATATTCTACAGAGGGAGGAAATAAAACTCATACAGATCAAACACCCCACTGCTGGTTAGTGAGAGAAACAGGGCCCCAGCCCAGGTCTTTGAACAAGGTCCAGGTTATTGCTCATTCATGATGAATGGCTTCACACAACTCAAAGTAGAAGGTAAGTTTCCTGCAGGCAAGGGATATAAAGGTGCAACTGGGAGTCAGACAAGTATGGAAAGGCCTCCCAGGAGAGCCAGTTTGGAAAGAGAATGAAGTTTGGGTTAAACAGGATTTGACCAACAAAGATGTGACCAACAGCCTTACCAAGAGTCAAGGAGAATCCAGTTGCCTTAGAGTCTCCAAACCTTCTTCAATACCCAGATCCATAGAAATATTATTTGCTTTTCACTAGTTAAACCTGAGGCCCCAGAGCAGTCAGTGATTTTCCCAGCAGAGATGGCTAAGCACAAAGCTTCTGACTTCAAGGGAAGTTCTGGCTCTTCTAGTCTAATAGTTGGATGCACACAGATGGCTGGGAATGCCAAGGCACCAGCCCTCCTGAGCACATAGGGGCAGCATAACTTGGAAAATGCTGTTCCAAGCAACCAGGCTCTGTGGGTTCTGCCAGGTCTGGACTTAAGTGCCAACTCCATCACTTGTTGGCCATGTGTACTTCAGTCAGTTGCCCAAGCTCTCTAAACCTACAAATCTTCTGTAAACTGGAAGTAATAATAGCACTTACCTCACAAGATTGTTGCCAGTATCAAACATGATAACCCATGCAAGGTACATAGCTCTGTGTCTGGTGCTGAGTGAGTGCTCAATAAAAGCTCATGGAAGTTGTTTTTGTTGTGATGGCTGTTAGTGGAGAGAACATGATTTAGAGGCAGACAGTCTGGGCTCTAGTCCCTAGTTGACTACTTAATTGCTCTGACCTGGACAAGTTGCTTCACATAGGAGCCCGTTTCCTCAGCTCTAAACTGAGGATAATTCACGAGTGACTATGGGGATCAATTAGGTAGTAGATGGGAAAGTGTTTTGAAAACTACAAAGTGCCCCACAAAGGTTAGTTATTTGATTCTACCTTAGAACCAAAAGATCAGCCTTCTAGAGAACAAGGCACAAAGGATGGGAAGAGAGGAAAATGATTAAGTTAATGAACTCCATAAATCAAAACTGAGAGTTTAGAAGAAGGGGAAAAAAGACTTTTTACTTTTATTTGGAACCTGCTCCAGACCAGGATTTGGACAACAAGCCCTATAGGGGTGACAGGGCTGACTCAGCTTTGACAACAGCATCCTCAGGTCACTCGCACACACCTAAATCTGCCACAAAAAAGAGGAAAAGCAAATCAGAGGGTATAGGTGTCAAGATGGGCTTCTTGGAAGAAGTGGCATTTGGACTGGGCTTTGAAGGGTAAGTAGTGAGTGATGTATGAGGGGTAGGTGTAGTTGTCAGAGGGATTAAAAAAAACTTGGGCAAAACCACAGTAACAAAGAGGGGCATAAGTTTGGGGAACAGCAAGTCAATCCATGTGACTGAAGAGAAGGTTTTGTGAGTGAGGGGAGGTGACAGAGGAACATAGAGAGGTAGGTTTGGACCAGCTCATGGAGTGTCTCAAGGTGGCTGAGGAGCTTGGGTTTTGTTCTGAAAAAAATGAGAAGTAACTGGTGATCAGTGCCTTCTAACTTTCCTGGCCTGACCTGGTCTCACACAGTGTTCTGAGCAATGTGTTAGAAAAAAGTTTCTTTGATTAATGAAACATACTCTATAGAACTTCAGTCTGGCTTGTTCCCCCCAAAGCAGAAATGACTGTAGCCAAAGGAGTGGTTGACCTTGTCTTCATCAGTTAAGAAAAGAAGCTCCCTATATAAGTCTCACCAGGGCCTCAGGAATCAAACTCTGCCTCACCCAGACAGTTTTCTGCTAGAGAGTGGGAAGCCATGAGCACTCTGGGAAGAGCTTACTGATTCTTATGTTCCTCACTCTCCCTTAAATGTTGTTCTCCTCATTTGTGGCTTCTCTTCCTATTGTTCCCCTCAGCCTGCCTCATGAACATAACTCATTTCTGAACTCTTATGTTAATTTTAATGCATATACGACCTAGCTAGCCTTTTACTTTTGAGAATTTTCCAACCATGGCCAGCCTGTCTGCTACTCTCCCCCTTCTCCTGAAAATACAAACAAGCATGTAAATCCCTGCTAATATGCAGATGTAGGCTTATGCAGTGTCTTTGAGCACAAATTCCTCCATCATGTTAGTATTGGGAAGCTATTCTGTCTGCATAGATCAGCCATTTACAAACCTGATAATGACTAATCTGCCAAGTGGATATCAATGTTGAAAGATTCATAGTTTTGTTCAGAAAAGGTCAGATTTTCTGGTTTTAGTCAATTAGAGAATAATTTGTTGTCTCTCTTCTTTCTGTGACCTCCAAGTCATATGTGGTTTATTAGCAAGGGGCCAGTCTCCAAGGCAAAACCAGGCACATCAAAAATCCCCCAAAAGGCAGAAATGGGCAAATGAACTATCTGATACTCTCTGTGTTAGAAGTTTCACTGGGATTTGTTCCCCACAGATCTCCATCACATAGGAGGTAAAGTAAGCTCTACGTCCATCAAACTCACTGGGAATCACCAGTATTTTACAAATGTGAACTTGTATAGGCAGACTTTAAGATGACTGTTTCCTCTCTAGAATTATCTTATGATTAGAACAAATAGTCACCAGGTAGTAAGTATCAGAGCCTTGGCCATGTCCTTCTGGTAAAAACATCTAGACTCTTTTTGAGAATGGCTAAGTGAACAGATTCAATAAGATATACTACTCAATTTTAACCTAATAGGGGACCTCTTCATTAATACAGCTGGGTATCAAGATAAACAAGAATGACCAAATGTGATACACAATTAGAGCAAGGATTAGAGGAATACAAGTTGCTAGGAACTTTAAAGAAACTTACTTGCTAAGCCTAAAATGATCAACCTAGTACTTTCCTTCTCTTTTCCTTGCTTTAATCTGCTGGTTTCAATGTCAGGATTATACTGATTTTCCTTCAAATTTTTGACTGCCTGCTATCTCAATCAAAGAATCTATACAAGAAGAATGACTTGGCCATCTCTCCCTTGACACCACCCTCCCCCATCATAAGCTGTGATATTGAAGAAATCATTCTTGTAGCTATTTCCTAATAGCCCTCTACTTAAGTCATTAATCAGAGATGCCATTTTCTTCTCATCATAGTATTTCTGCATTTGTTTCCAAGGAATCTGAGAGACTCCAAAAGGGGATGGCCACGTATGGGCTGTTTCCCATCATGAAAACCTGTGATTGCCTTTTCTCCAATCAGGAGGGATTAAATGTTCCTTCTCCAAACTTGAGTTCCTTGCCCTTTAAAGCCAGAGTGTATGGTATTCATAAAATATGTTGGTGCCTTATATATATGGGACTACCATAATATATGATGGTCCCTTAGAAATGACCACTACTCAAACTGTTTTCTCTTATGATTTGGTCTTGGGAAACTTAATTATACCAGAATGGAATGTTTAAGAGAATATTCCAAGAGAATAAGCAGATTTCCAAATAAACATACATAAATGTTTTGTTTTTCCATATGTGCTATGAAATCAGACCAACCATCTGTGTCCTCTACTATAACTCTGCTCTAGGCTCCTTGTAGAAAATGCCCAAATGTGATTTTTTTTTTCCTATGGAGTGGGAATAGAAACTCTGGGACTTGAGGATTGTTTGGTCTGCAGCTCCTGAAGTGGGAAAGACTCACCTAAGTCTGGCTGGGGGATAAGCATCTATTTGTTGTTGTTGTTGTTGGGGGATAGGCGTCTATTTTTTGGTTTGTTTGTTTATATCAAAAGCTGGAAAGTAATCTTTGGAGGCAAGAACCTGCAGATCCAAAGAATGAAGAAGTGTTGAGAAATAGAAAAAGTGTGATGAGATTTCCCCACCCCAGAACAATAAAGGAATCCCAAGACATGGAATTCTGGGCACTATAATACAGAAGTTGGGGAAGGGGCGGAGATGAAGACCAGAGACAAAAGGTGTTACAGGTGACCTCTGGAAGATTCCAGAACATTTTCCAGAAGTCCCTAGTACAAACAGCCTGTGACTTCTTTACAGAAGGAGAAATGAAAGTGGGATCCAGGAAGACTCTCTCAGATCATTGCCCAAATGAAGGAGAGAAACCCAAAGGAGCAAGAGGAGGGGAGTAGAAGCAGACAGTGGCCTTAAAACAGCAGGAAGGAAGTAAAGGGAGTGGTAGGAATGATCCCAGGGTCTAGAACACACATTGAGAGTTTCACAGAACTCAGAGACCCCTTTTAGCCTTTTGTCACTCCCTGTCAGTAGACTAATCTGAGACCTGGTGAGTCCTTGCAATCTCACCTGGCTGTGAACAGTCTGGGAATCTTAGTTTCAACCAGGGCCTCTGCCCATTTTGGATTGGCATGCATTCTCCAACAAAGCCTTTCTCTGTATCAGTCTTCCCCAATCAGCCTCTTTCTGGCCAGAGGTCAATACCAAGAAACCTCGATCTCCATCCCAGACCCAGAGAAGCCTCTATCCCACATCAGTGGTCTATCTCCTCCTAACTATGCTGTTTATGATTCTTCTTCTGCCTCAGCCATTAATCTAGCTTCTGGCCTCAGCTGACCTACTCTAAGGAGACTTGCAAGTGGGCCCTTCTCTAGAACAAATGACCACCACTGTTTGGAGTGACTCTAGATGACCAGAAGATTGGCATCTGCCAGCATCCCTTTTTTTCCTTACTGCTTTTCCTTACTGCTACCCTCCTGGCCAAGTCTATGCAATAGCTGCCTGATCCCAGAAACTGAGTGTCTCATTTATGGCCTGTAGCTTGGCTTTGGCTCTCTTTGCTCTGTGACTCATAGCACTGACCACTGGCTGGACCCCTTCACTGATTACTTGCAGCCGTTGTCTTCAAGTTCCTATAAACCTTCTTAACCTAGATGACAGTGTGCAGATCTCTACCTCAGCTTTGGATGTTCTTCCCATTTTCCAGTCAGCCTATGTGGCAGTGAAAGTGGAGAGGCCTAGAGAACCCTGTGCTTCCTCCTGCATGTGGGGGTTAAAGGGTTATAGCAAAGCAAATTATCCAAGTCCTTGGTTCACAGCATCAAGGTCTGACAAGAGATAATAAGTGAAACTAAGTAGGCTAGAAAACTCTGTTTAAAGATTCATCAAAATTATCTGACTGTGCTGGGATTTCCCCAGGAGCACTCAAATAGCCAGAGGTTATAGCTGGCAAGACAGGTCAACAGGAACCTGTCCATAAATGGAATTATTACATATAACGGTTGGGAGTAAAGACAATGAAGGACATCCCAGTGCTGTATTTTTTCTGGCCCAGGTGCTCATATGATTAATCAGAATCTTCATACCACCTTCCAAATCCCATACTTACCTAGAAATTAATGTTCCAGATCAGCACTTTCCCATAGTGGCTACCATACTAGACAGTGCAGATATAGAACATTACCCTTTTCCCCAAATGAATTTCTGGAATAAGGATGAAGAAAGAAGGTACAAATGACTAGTGAACAACTCACCAGCCAATGGGGCTAGACCAGAATGGAGGGGTTGGTACCACATCATCAGGAGAGAGAGAAGGATCCTTGTGTTTTGTTATTCCCAGACTAGTTCTCTGCTCAGTGAGGAGAGCAGTGAGGAATGGTGGTCCTATCCTGCCTTGCTATATCTCTGCCTCATTAGCCATTTCAAATTTACCTATACGACAAAAAGTATAACATTCTATTGTTATTTAAGAATATTTAAACAAATGAAGAAAAACAGCTTATTCCTAGATGTGAAACCTCATTATCCTCATTATCAAAGAAATGTCAATTCTCCACAAATCAATCTACAGATTTGACATAATCCCAGTTGGATTTTGGGGAACCTAGACAGGATGATTCTAAAGTTGATCTGGGATAAAAACAATTGATATAACTAAAAATATATTTTACAAACAAATAAGGGGACGCTGGCTCTAAAAGATATTAAAATATATTTTGAAGTCACAATAATTGCGAGATGTGAAATAAAAGATTAGTGTACAAAATTGATATAAAAGCAAACTCAAATATATGAATATTTAGCATATAATAAATGAAGCATCTCAAATCAGTATAGAAATATGTTGAGATAAATGGATAGGTATTTGGAGGGTTGGAATTAACTTAGATCTTGTCATGTAGAAGACAGAAAGACAAAAGAAAGAAAAGAAAGACAGAAGAAAAGAAAGAAAGAAAGGGAGAAAGAAAGAAAGAGAAAGAAAAAGAGAAAAAGAAAAAGAAAAAGGGAAGGAAGGAAGGAAGGAAGGAAGGGCAAGCCACAATCTGATACTAGTTTCTTTTACAATGTCATCTGAAGAAAGCAGAAATTTGAATCTGAACAATATAATCTTTTGTGTCTAGAGTATTTCACTCAGCATGATACTTTTGGGATTCATCCATGCTTGACATGCATTGGTAATTCTCTTATTGCTAAGCAGTGCTCTATTGGATGAATATGCCAGTTTGTTTATCCCATTTGTATATCCAGCTTGTGCATATAAGTCTATCCAGTTTATCATTGTCCTGTTGATGGATATATGGGTTGTTTCCAGTTTTAGGCTATTATTTATAAAGCTTCTGTGAGCATTCTTATATGATTCTTTTTATAGACATGTATTTTCATGGCTCTTGAGTAAATGCCTAGGAGTTGAATGGTTAGGTTATAGAGTAAGTGGATGCTGAGTTTTATAGAAACTACCAGACCTTTCCCCAAAGTGATTATATCATTTTACATTCTTACCAAGAATGGTGACAGTTCCACTTTCTCCATATCCTCATCCATAGCTAGGATTATCAATCTTTTCATTTTTAACTATTCTGCTGAGTGTGTAGTGGTATCTCATTGTGATTCATTTTCATTTCCAAGATGACTAATACTGCAAGAAGTTTTTCATGTGCTTATTGGCCATTTGTATATTTTTTGTAAAGTGTTCAAAAAATTTTTTGCACATTTTTGGTTGTTTCTCTTTTTATTATTGAGTTGTAGAAGTTCTTTACATATTCTGAATGCTAGTCCCTTATCAAATACAAGTTTTTAAAAATATTTTCTCCCAGTACATATTTAGTAAGCAGTGTCATTTGATAAGCAGAATTTTTTTTAAAAATATGGATTGTAATTTATCGATTTTCTATCTGTTTTCTGTATCCTGGCTAAGAAACTGACTAACTCTAAGAGGCAAAATATTCTTCTACAATTTCCATTAAAAGGTTTATGGCATTTCACTATATGTGTAGGTCCCTGATCTGCACCAAATTATTTTTTGTATATGGTGTGAGGCTAGGTCCAAAGTTCATTTATTCATATGAATGGACTGTTATTTTAATGCCACTTGTTGAAAATATTTTTCCTTTTTCATTAGGTTGCTTTGGCACCTTTGTCAAAAATAAAATGACTGTATAAATGTGGATCTATTCTGAGATCTTTATTCTGTCATGCTGATGTATTGGCCAATATTTATGCCAGTAACACACTATCTTGATTAATATAGCTTTAGAGAAAGGCTTGAAGTCAGGTAAAGGTTAGTCCTCCGACTCTGCTTATATTTTTCAATATTGCTTCAGGCTTTCTAGGTCCTTTGCATTCCTATATAAATTCTAGAACCAGCTTGTCAGTTTCTACCAATATGAAGTGTAGATTGAACTGGAAGCACGGATACCATTTGGGATGCTATTGTGGTTGTCCATAGATAAGAAATATGTGCTTGAGGGGCACCAGGTGGCTCAGTTGGTTACGACTTCATCTCAGGTCATGGTCTCAAGGTTTGTGAGCTTGAACCCTGCATCAGGCTCTGTGCTGACAGTACAGAGACTGCCTGAGATTCTCTCTCTCCCTCTTTCTCTGCCCCAACCCCACTTGCACGTGTGCCCCCTCTCTCTCTCTCTCTCCCACCCCCTCTCAAAAAATAAATGAATGAATGAACTTTAAAAAACAGAAAAATAAATATGTGTTTGAATCAATGCAGTTATATGTGGAAATTAGGAAATGCATTCTAGAAAATATCATGTCTTAATAATTGGACGTGAAAGTCGAAAAACATGATGGAGAGTTAGATTACTCTGATATTTCTGTCCTGGATGACCAAGAGGATGACATTTCCCTGAAACGTAAACCCTCTTTCATCTGGAAAGTATTTATTAAATCCATATTATGTAACAGAGCCTGTGCTTGGCACTGGGAACATAACAGAAGCAAAAGCATACATGGTCCCTACTTTACTGAAACATCTTGTGGATGAGAAATATATTCATTAAATAATCAAACAGATGTAAAATTGAAACTAATAAAAGTGTGCTACAGCAAGCACACGTAGCACCTAGATCTTGGTTACTAATACCTTTCTCCAATAAAAAGAACCAAGGACTCCTTGGAGAAACAGCTGCTTCTAGGACTGGGGTAAGGAAATATACAAGATAAACCAAGTATCTTAGCACCAGAAAGTAAAGAAGTGCCAAATACATTAGCTTCAAGCATACAATACAGTGATTCAGCAAGTCTATGTTACACCGTGCTCACCACAAGTGTAGCTACCATCTGTCATCATACAACACTATTACAATGTCATTGACTATATTCCCTATGCTGTGCCTTTTATTCCTGTCATTTATTCATTTCATAACTAGTGGCTGGTCTCTCCCATTTATCTTCACCCATTTTGCCTATCCCTTAAGCTCCCTTTCCTCTGGCAACAATCAGTCTGTGTATCAGCTAGATTTAAATAAAAAAAATAATTTTTTGAAAATGCTAGTTGCTATAAAGGGAAGGTGACCTGTGTGCTCTGCAAGCTCTGTCTGCTGTTTTTTGGATCCACTTTCATCAGTCCTTACCATTCTTGTCAGACCCAGCCACCAAAATGGTGAAACAGATTAAGAGCAAGTATGCTTTTCAGGAAGCCTTGAACAGTGCAGGACTACCTAAACTTGTAGTAATTGACTTATTAGCCATGTTATGTGGACCTGCCTTGCAAAAGGATCAAGCTTTTCTTTCATTGTCTCTCTGATAAGTATTCCAACATCTCATTCCTTGAAGTAGATGTGGATGGCCATCAGGATGTTGCCTCAGAGCGTGAAGTCAAATGCATGCCAACCTTCCAGTTTTTTAAAAAGGGATAAAAGGTGGGTGAATTTTCTGGAGATAATAAAGAAAAACTTGAAGCTACCATTAATGAATTAATCTAATTATGTTTTCTGAAAACATAACCAGCCATTGGCTATTGGAAACTTGTAATTTTTTATTTACAAAATGGAATGATCAAGTATTAAGACTATATACACAACTTCCATCCGATTATAAGTGACAATAAAATATTAATTCTGCCCTTTAAAAAAAAGAAGTGCTAAAAATGAAACAAAACAAAATCCCACTGTGATGAAGTGTCAAAATTACACAGGAGCCAACTGAAAGATTTCTCAATGGCCAAAGCTGAAATAATTTAAACAACAAAAGAAATAAAATAATACTAAAATATATTCCAAAGTATAAATTAAATATTCATGAGTCCATGGTGATATAAAATAATTGAATAAGTTGATAAATGGAGAAGAGATAGCTTCTCATGCAGATACCTTAAAGGAAGGAAAGCATAATACTTAACTCCTTAAGTGAGGGCTGCACATATTGACTTCTTAACAAAGAGGATAGTATGGAAAATGGGGGGAGAAAAATCATTTTACAGTGTAGAAACTGAACAAACACTACTTTAGCCAGGTGATCAAGGTCAACATCAACTATCATAAATCATGTAGATCATGTGTTGCCTTGATATGATGTGATGAAAATGCCATTTTACTTCTGTGGTTTTGCTCCCCAAAATCATAATTCCAGTCTAATCATGAGGAAAACATCAGACAAATCCCAACAGAAGGGCATTCTACAAAATACAAGATGAGTCTTTCTCAAAACTGTCAAAGTCGCCAAAAACAAAGAAAGTCCGAGAAATTGTCTCAGTCAAGAAAACCCTACAGAGACGTATATCTAAATAACTAAATATAGCTTGGCATTTTGGAACACAAAAAGGACATTCGGTAAAAAATAAAGAAATCTGAGTGAACTACACATTTTAGTTCATAATATATGTATATTGGTTCATTATTATAACTAAGTTTCCACATTAATGTAAGATGTTAATAATAAGGGAAAACTGTGTGAGGGTGGAGGTATATGGGAACTGGCTGTACTATCTGCTTAATTTTTCTGTAAATCTAAAACTGTTCTTAAAAAAAAGTCTAGGGGTGCTTGGGTGGCTTGGTTGGTTGAGCATCTGACTCTTGATTTTGGCTGAGGACATGATCTCACAGTTCATGAGATCAACCTCTGTATCAAGCTCAGTGCTGACAGCACAGAGCCTGCTTGGGATTCTCTCTCTCCCTCTCTCTCTGCCTCTACTCTGCTCGCTCTCTTTCTCTCTCTCTCAAAATAAATAAATAAACATTTAAAAAAATAAAGTCTATTAATTTTTCTAAAACTTCTCTAGAGGAGAAGGCGAACCAGAAGATGGCGGCTTAGGAGGACGCTGGGCTCACCGCGCATCCTGCTGATCACTTAGATTACACCTACACCTGCCTAACTAACCCAGAAAACCACCAGAAACTAGCAGAACAGAGTCTCCAGAGCCAAGCACAGACAAGAGGCCCACGGAAGAGGGTAGGAAGGTCAGAGAGGCAGTGCGTGCTGCACGGACTGGCAGGAGGGAGCAGGGGCAGAGGGGTGGCCTGCCGGCCAAGCAGAGACCCCAAGTCAGGCTCGCAAAAGCAGAGGGGCCGGATGGAGTGTGTTCTGACAGCAAGCGGGACTTGCCTAACATCTGGGAGGTCATAAGTTAAAAGCTCTGCTCCGAAAGCAGGAAGCCTGGAGGACAAAGGGAGGGAGAGTTGCTGAGCCCCTGGAGGGCAGAGCTCAGTTTGGCGGGGAACAAAGGTGCTCTTGCCAGTGCCATCTCCCTCGCCCATCCCCCAGCCAAAATCCCAAAGGGAACCAGTCCCTGCCAGGGAACTTGCTTGCTCCGCGCAAACACCCAACACTGTGCTTCTGCAGATCCATCCCTCCGGCGGTGGGTCTGACTCCCTCCCAGTGCCGCAGGGCCCCTCCCGAAGCAGATCTCCGAAGGAAAAGCGAGCTGAGCCTGCTCCTCCTGCCCCTGTGCACCCTGCCGATCCACCCCAACTAATACGCCAGATCCCCAGCACCACAAGCCTGGCAGTGTGCAAGTAGGCCAGACGGGCCATGCTACCCCACAGTGAATCCCACCCCTAGGAGAGGGGAAGAGAAGGCACACACCTGTCTGACTGTGGCCCCAGCAGTGGGCTGGGGGCAGACATCAGGTCTGACTGCGGCCCTGCCCACCAACTCCAGTTATACACCACAGCACAGGGGAAGTGCCCTGCAGGTCCTCACCACTCCAGGGACTATCCAAAATGACCAAATGGAAGAATTCCCCTCAGAAGAATCTCCAGGAATTAACAACAGCTAATGAACTGATCAAAAAGGATTTAAATAATATAACAGAAAGTGAATTTAGAATAATAGTCATAAAATTAATCGCTGGGCTTGAAAACAGTATAGAGGACAGCAGAGAATCTCTTGCTACAGAGATCACGGGACTCAGGAACAGTCAGGAGGAGCTGAAAAACGCTTTAAACGAAATGCAAAACAGAATGGAAACAACGACAGCTAGGATTGAAGAGGCAGAGGAGAGAATAGGTGAACTAGAAGATAAAGTTATGGAAAAAGAGGAAGCTGAGAAAAAGAGAGATAAAAAATCCAGGAGTATGAGGGGAAAATTAGAGAACTAAGTGACACACTAAAAAGAAATAATATATGCATAATTGGTATCCCAGAGGAGGAAGAGAGAGGGAAAGGTGCTGAGGGGTACTTGAAGAAATTATAGTTGAGAACTTCCCTGAACTGGGGAAGGAAAAAGGCATTGAAATCCAAGAGGCACAGAGAACTCCCTTCACACGTAACTTGAATCCATCTTCTGCATGACATATCATAGTGAAACTGGCAAAATACAAGGATAAAGAGAAAATTCTGAAAGCAGCAAGGGATAAACGTGCCCTAACTTATAAAGGGAGACCTATAAGACTCATGACTGATCTCTCTTTTGAAACCTGGCAGGCCAGAAAGGATTGGCACGAGATCTTCAATGTATTGAACAGAAAAAATATGCAGCCGAGAATCCTTTATCCAGCAAGTCTGTCATTTAGAATAGAAGGAGAGATAAAGGTCTTCCCAAACAAACAAAAACTAAAGGAATTTGTCACCACTAAACCAGCCCTACAAGAGATCCTAAGGGGGATCCTGTGAGACAAAGTACCAGAGACATCGCTACAACCATAAAACATACAGACATCACAATGACTCTAAACCCGTATCTTTCTATAATAACACTGAATATAAATGGATTAAATGCACCAACCAAAAGACACAGGGTATCAGAATGGATAAAAAAACAGGACCCATCTATTTGCTGTCTACAAGAGACTCATTTTAGACCTGAGGACACCTTCAGATTGAGAGTGACAGGATGGAGAACTATTTATCATGCTCCTGGAAGCCAAAAGAAAGCTGGAGTAGCCATACTTATATCAGACAAACTAGACTTTAAATTAAAGGCTGTAACAAGAGATGAAGAAGGGCATTATATAATAATTACAGGGTCTATCCATCAGGAAGAGCTAACAATTATAAATGTCTATGCGCCGAATACCGGAGCCCCCAAATATATAAAACAATTACTCACAAACATAAGCAACCTTATTGATAAGAATGTGGTAATTGCAGGGGACTTTAACACCCCACTTACAGAAATGGATAGATCATCTAGACACATGGTCAATAAAGAAACAAGGGCCCTGAATGATACATTGGATCAGATGGACTTGACAGATATATTTAGAACTCTGCATCCCAAAGCAACAGAATATACTTTCTTCTCGAGTGCACATGGAACATTCTCCAAGATAGATCATATACTGGGCCACAAAACAGCCCTTCATAAGTATACAAGAATTGAAATTATACCATGCATACTTTCAGACCACAATGCCATGAAGCTTGAAATCAACCACAGGAAAAAGTCTGGAAAACCTCCAAAAGCATGGAGGTTAAAGAACACCCTACTAAAGAATGAGTGGGTCAACCAGGCAATTAGAGAAGAAATTAAAAAATATATGGAAACAAATGAAAATGAAAATACAACAATCCAAATGCTTTGGGACACAGCAAAGGCAGTCCTGAGAGGAAAATACATTGCAATCCAGGCCTATCTCAAGAAGCAAGAAAAATCCCAAATACAAAATCTAACAGCACACCTAAAGGAAATAGAAGCAGAACAGCAAAGGCAGCCTAAACCCAGCAGAAGAAGAGAAATAATAAAGATCAGAGCAGAAATAAACAATATAGAATCTAAAAAAACTGTAGAGCAGATCAACGAAACCAAGAGTTGGTTTTTTGAAAAAATAAACAAAATTGACAAACCTCTAGCCAGGCTTCTCAAAAAGAAAAGGGAGAGGACCCAAACAGATAAAATCATGAATGAAAATGGAATAATTACAACCAATCCCTCAGAGATACAAACAATTATCAGGGAATACTATGAAAAATTATATGCCAACAAATTGGACAACCTGGAAGAAATGGACAAATTCCTAAACACCCACACTCTTCCAAAACTCAATCAGGAGGAAATAGAAAGCTTGAACAGACCCATAACCAGCGAAGAAATTGAATCGGTTATCAAAAATCTCCCAACAAATAAGAGTCCAGGACCAGATGGCTTCCCAGGGGAGTTCTACCAGACGTTTAAAGCAGAGATCATACCTATCCTTCTCAAGCTATTCCAAGAAATAGAAAGGGAAGGAAAACTTCCTGACTCGTTCTATGAAGCCAGTATTACTTTGATTCCTAAACCAGACAGAGACCCAGTAAAAAAAGAGAACTACAGGCCAATATCCCTGATGAATATGGATGCAAAAATTCTCAATAAGATACTAGCAAATAGAATTCAACAGCATATAAAAAGAATTATTCACCATGACCAACTGGGATTCATTCCTGGGATGCAGGGCTGGTTCAATGTTCACAAATCAATCAACGTGATACATCACATTAATAAAAGAAAAGATAAGAACCATATGATCCTGTCAATCTATGCAGAAAAGGCCTTTGACAAAATCCAGCACCCTTTCTTAATAAAAACCCTTGAGAAAGTCGGGATAGAAGGAACATACTTAAAGATCATAAAGGCCATTTATGAAAAGCCCACAGCTAACATCATCCTCAATGGGGAAAAACTGAGAGCTTTTTCCCTGAGATCAGGAACACGACAGGGATGCCCACTCTCACCGCTGTTGTTTAACATAGTGTTGGAATTTCTAGCATCAGCAATCAGACAACAAAAGGAAATCAAAGGCATCAAAATTGGCAAAGATGAAGTCAAGCTTTCGCTTTTTGCAGATGACATGATATTATACATGGAAAATCCGATAGATTCCACCAAAAGTCTGCTAGAACGGATACATGAATTTAGCAAAGTTGCAGGATACAAAATCAATGTACAGAAATCAGTTGCATTCTTATACACTAACAATGAAGCAACAGAAAGACAAATAAAGAAACTGATCCCATTCACAATTGCACCAAGAAGCATAAAATACCTAGGAATAAATCTAACCAAAGATGTAAAAGATCTGTATGCTAAAAACTATAGAAAGCTTATGAAGGTAATTGAAGAAGATATAAAGAAATGGAAAGACATTCCCTGCTCATGGATTGGAAGAATAAATATTGTCAAAATGTCAATACTACCCAAAGCTATCTACACATTCAATGCAATCCCAATCAAAATGGCACCAGCATTCTTCTCGAAACTAGAACAAGCCATCCTAAAATTCATATGGAACCACAAAAGGCCCCGAATAGCCAAAGTAATTTTGAAGAAGAAGACCAAAGCAGGAGGCATCACAATCCCAGACTTTAGCCTCTACTACAAAGCTGTCATCATCAAGACAGCATGGTATTGGCACAAAAACAGACACATAGACCAATGGAATAGAATAGAAACCCCAGAACTAGACCCACAAACGTATGGCCAACTAATCTTTGACAAAGCAGGAAAGAACATCCAATGGAAAAAAGACAGTCTCTTTAACAAGTGGTGCTGGGAGAACTGGACAGCAACATGCAGAAAGTTGAAACTAGACCACTTTCTGACACCATTCACAAAAATAAACTCAAAATGGATAAAGGACCTGAATGTGAGACAGGAAACCATCAAAACCATAGAGGAGAAAACAGGAAAAGACCTCTCTGACCTCAGCCGTAGCAATCTCTTACTCGACACATCCCCAAAGGCAAGGGAATTAAAAGCAAAAATGAATTACTGGGACCTTATGAAGATAAAAAGCTTCTGCACAGCAAAGGAAACAACCAAAAAAACTTAAAGGCAACCAATGGAATGGGAAAAGATATTTGCAAATGACATATCGGACAAAGGGCTAGTATCCAAAATCTATAAAGAGCTCACCAAACTCCACACCCGAAAAACAAATAACCCAGTGAAGAAATGGGCAGAAAACATGAATAGACACTTCTCTAAAGAAGACATCCAGATGGCCAACAGGCACATGAAAAGATGTTCAACGTCGCTCCTTATCAGGGAAATACAAATCCAAACCACACTCAGATATCACCTCATGCCAGTCAGATTGGCCAAAAGGAACAAATCAGGAGACTATAGATGCTGGTGAGGATGTGGAGAAACAGGAACCCTCTTGCACTGTTGGTGGGAATGCGAATTGGTGCAGCCACTCTGGAAAGCAGTGTGGAGGTTCCTCAGAAAATTAAAAATAGACCTACCCTATGACCTAGCAATAGCACTGCTAGGAATTTACCCAAGGGATACAGGAGTACTGATGCATAGGGGCACTTGGACCCCAATGTTTATAGCGGCACTCTCAACAATAGCCAAATTATGGAAAGAGCCTAAATGTCCATCAACGGATGAATGGATAAAGAAATTGTGGTTTATATACACAATGGAATACTACATGGCAATGAGAAGGAATGAAATATGGCCCTTTGTAGCAACGTGGATGGAACTGGAGAGTGTGATGCTAAGTGAAATAAGCCATACAGAGAAAGACAGATACCATATGGTTTCACTCTTATGTGGATCCTGAGAAACGTAACAGAAACCCATGGGGGAGGGGAAGGAAAAAAAAAAAGAGGTTAGAGTGGGAGAGAGCCAAAGCATAAGAGACTGTTAAAAACTGAGAACAAACTGAGGGTTGATGGGGGGTGGGAGGGAGGGTACGGTGGGTGATGGGTATTGAGGAGGGCACCTTTTGGGATGAGCACTGGGTGTTGTGTGGAAACCAATTTGACAATAAATTTCATATATTGAAAAAAAAAAACTTCTCTAAAGGAGAAGTGCATGGTCTAAGGGAGACTTGAGGCCAGAGAAGGAAGCATGATGTGTTCAAGGAACAGAAATAAAATCATTGTGATTTAAGTAGCATGATCAAATGTGAATACGGTGCAAACTAAAATGGAACAGATAGATATATAGGGGCCAGAATGTGCAAAGCTTTGTAGATCATATTAAGTATTTTTGTCTTTATCTTGGGAGCAATGCTGTTAAGTAGCAGGGGATGCGAGGTGGCATGAGGCAAAGGGAGAGGTAAAAGATAACACCCAAAGTTTAGTTTGGCCAACTGAATGCCTGATACAGAATTTACTGAGACTGGAACACTGGAAGTGGGCAGAAATCAATTTTAGACATGTGGGATTTAAAGTGCCTATGGGATATCCAAGTAGAGTGGTAGTGGTGGTTGTAACTGTATTGTTGTGGTTTCAGGAAGGAGTGAGACCAGACTACTTCTTTCAAAAATTTGGTGGTAAAAAGAAGGAGAAAGTTGGGACAGTCACTGGGCAGGAATGAAAATTCAAGGGAGAGTGATAGAACAAGAGAAAAGGGATAGGCAATAGAATAAACTCTTGTCAGACACCAATTTTAAATTCAATCATTGGGCATTACCATATTTGATGACTCTCTTCTCCCCCAACTTAATGGTGTCAGTGAAGAGCTTACTCTGCTCTTCACCGTAGACATGACTGTAGAGTGGCTGGGGCTTGTGATAGGTGGGGAGGCCATAAAATTCTGGGTGCTGGTTTGGGATGTGCTTTATATTAATATTTACTAAGAACATAATCAATACAGATTCTCAGAGTGATGATTCCAAAGAAATAAGTGTCTTCTCTAAAGTCAGTCCTGCCTCCACTTCAGGCAATAAGGAAGTATCCTTTGAATCCATTGCAGTCTTGCTTTTTGAGTGATTTTGAGTTGGTTGTATGGTAATTTGTAGCTCAGGCTGTAGGCAAAGAGCAGGCTTTGCTTTTGTCTCTCTCCTAGGCAAGATCTTTAATGCAACAGTGATCTAGACCCACCCTTTCTCCACAACCTGCTCTGCTTCAATCTTGTCTATTCCTTTTCCCACGTTTCAGATCACCAAACCAAGGACTTTCTTCCAGCAGCTGAAAACACAGGAGCCATGATTTCTGGCCTATATCCATTGCTATTTTGTTGATGGCTAGTAGGCTAGGTTCTTAGAATTGACTTAGGTTGGGACAGGGGTAATGGTAAGTAACTGCATGTAGCCACCTCTGAATTTATTCTGAAAACACTGTGGGGCCAGCATTAGGGTTGCCTTCATGTACTTTACTATGGGGAAAACTGTATTACCACAAACCATCCTGCCTGCAAAGAAACTTAGTTTGCCTGTTCCCTTAGAGTTAGGTATGGTACCCACTATTTCAATTGCACACATGTAAAAACCTAAGTGTGCCAGTCTGTTGGCAAGAGCTTTTCCTATCCTTATTGAGCATTAGATCCCAGAGAGGGTGGCAATCTGAACTGGCACACACTCTGTGCCTTGTCTGCACAGGACACAAATGAGATGCCCAGGGATGAAATAAAAAGTTTTATCCTCAAAGAGCATAAGCAGTAATTTAAATACAAAGAGGGAAGACACCTAAAGATCTAAAAAGAGCATGAACACAGAGCTGCAGTTTACCAAGCACTCACATCTCACCTAATTCTCACAAATCCCTGCATAATAAATCCTATTTTTATTATCCCCAAGTTACAGAAGAGGAAACTGAAGTTCAGGATGGTGAATCATTTGGTCATGGTCAAGTTTTATAAGTAGAAAATACAGGATTCAAATCTAGATCTGATTGACTCTAAAATGTGTCTTCTTAACATCTTCTTAAGAACTCTGCAAGGCTATCTCAACAAACATTGACCTTTCCAGTGACCCCCCACCATCAAAAGATGGTAGAAACACCTGCTACAGGATGAGGGCATGTGGCGGTGGTTTCAGGGAAGGTGATGCACTGGAAAAGTGGAAATATAGCCTGAATCCTATTAGTGTGGGCAGGTGCATACCAGAGCTCAACATAGCTGCTCCATTCCGCTATCTTGTCCAGGCTAATCCTGTGCTGGAAGATGTGGTATTTCATTGAATATGCCCTTTGCCTCTGTAACAAGATTCCCTTCATCTCCAAGCAAAAATGATGGATTGGCTTTCTGCTTGCTTAGCTGCTCAGATTTGAAAAGCCATCTCAGTTGAGCCAACTTTTGAATCATTTACAGGAAAATAGTTCTGCTGCTAAGACCTGCGTTCTGGCATGACTTGGGTGTGATGACGGATAAGTCTCCCTGGGTCTCAGATTTCTCATTTGTGAAAAATAAATGTGCTGAGTTTCATTCCATTTATGCTCCATTGATTGAGAAGGGTAGAATTAGTCATTAGGTCAACAAACAAGAAGTTATTGAGGATCTCCTATGTGCCAGGCGTACTGAGATGAAAAGTATACAGTGATGAATAAGACACGAATGATCCTGGCCCTCGTGGGGTTTAGTATGTATTGAGGGAGGTGGCCATGTAGCAGGTAACACATTGTAAGTAACACAATTATAATATATTGTGATCACAGCATGAGGGCTAAGAGACCAGGGTGTCTAACTCTGCCTGGGGGATTGGATAAGTTTGTCTTCTTTACCATTACCTTTCCTGGATAACTTCTATGCATCATTCATTCATTCATTCATTCACTCCCTAAATATTTCCTGAGTGCCTGCTGAGTGTCAGGCACTGGAAATACGGTGAAGGTCAAAAGAGACAATATCCTGGCCCTGTGGAGCTTACATTTAAATAAAAAAGATGCACAATAACCAAGTAAACAAATGTATCTACAGAGATAACTCAAAGTGGTGAGTCATAAGAAAAAAAGCTCAAGGCAATGCACTCATAACCCTGTAGGTACTTTAGGTTGGCCAGTTCAGAGAAGGTTTCTCTGAGGAAACAACATTTGAGGTGAGAGTAATTAACAAGGAGTCAGTCAGTGGAAAAGTAAGCTCCAAGGCCCTAAAGATAGACTGAGGTTAACCTATTCAAGGAAAAAGAAGGGGAAAGCCCATGGGGCTGGCATATGGAGAATTATAAGAGAGTGGCACCAAATGAGGTTGGAGTAGTAGGTGGCACCAGGTAACTTGAAGTCTTGGAGGTCAGGATAAGAAGGGTGATTTTATTCTGCATGCAGGAAGCAGCCATGGAAGGTTTTAAAGCAGGATGATAAAATGATTTCTATTTTTAAACAGAGAGGCAAACCATAAAGACTCTTAAGTACAGAGAACAAACTAAGGATAGATGGGGGAGTTGGGGAGAAGGAAAATGGGTGATGGTCATTGAGGAGGGCACTAGTTGGGATGAGCACTGAGGGTTGTATGTAAGCCAATTTGACAATAAATTATATTCATTAAAAAAAGAAACAAAATAAATGAACAACATTTATTGAAATGAAAATGACAAACAAAAAAACAGATTATAGAGAACAAACTGATGATTTCCAGACAAGAGGTGGGTGGAGGGAAGGCGTGAAATAGGTAAAGGAGATTAAGAATACACTTGTCATGATGAGCACTGAAAAATATATAGAATTCTTGAATCATTGTATTGTACACATTAAATTAGTATAGCAGTGCATGTTAATTATGTTTTAATAAAAAAAAGTCATTTGACCATATATGCAAGGGTTTATTTCTGTGCTCTCTATTCTATTGATCTATATGTCTGTCATTATGCCATTACCTCACCGTTTTGATTACTATAGCTTTGAAACATTTTGAATTCAGGAAGTGTGATGGCTCCAGCTCTGTTCATCTTATTCAAAATTGCTTTGACTATTCGTGGTCTTTTGTGGTTCCATATGAATTTTAGGGTTTTTTTCTATTTCTATAAAAAATGTCATTGGGATTTTGATAAAGATTGCATTGAATATGGAGATCATTCTGGGTAGTATGAATATTTTAGCAATATTAATTATGTCAATCCATAAACATGGGGTGTCTTTGCATTTATTTGTGTTTTTTATTAATTCTTTCATCAATGTTTTGTAGTCTTAGGTGTACAAGCCTTTCACTTCCTTGGTTAAGTATATTCCTAATTATTTTACTGTTTGTGATTTTAATGTAAATGGGATTGTTTTCCTGATTTCCTCTTCAGTTAGTGTATAGAAACATCACTGTTTTTTGCACTTTGATTTTGTATGCTGCAATGTTACTGATTTTGCTTATTCTCCAAAACAGGATGTAAAGATGACCAACAGACACATGAAAATGTACTCAACATCACTAATCATCAGCGAAATACAAATCAAAACTGCAATGAGATATCACCTCACATCTATTTGGATGTCTATTGTTGAAAACAAAATTAAAAAGACAAGTACTGGTGATGATATAGAGAAACAAGTGTTGGTGAAGATGTATACTATTGATGGAAATAAAAATTGATGCACCCACTATAGAAAACAGCATGGATGCCCCTCAAAAAATTAAAAATAGAACTACTATGTGATCCAATGATCCCATTTCTAGGTATATACCCAGAGGAATTAAAATCAGGATCTCAAAGAGACAGGTGCTCTCTCATATTCATTGCAGCATTGTTCACAATAGCAAAATATAAAAGCAACCATAATGCCCATTGGCAGATGAATGGATAAAGAAAATGTGGTGTATACATATATACCATGGGATATTATTCAGCTTTTAAAAGGAAGAAAACTCTGCCATCTGCAACAACATGGAAGGACCTGGAGGACATTTTGCTAGATGAAATAAGCCAGACCTAGAAGGGCAAATACTACATGATACCATCTAAATGAGGAATAAAATAGTCAAAGTCATAGAATCATTTGTCTCCTTCACTTAACTGACAGCGCCTCTATGCCAGCAATGGCCTCTGGTTCCTGTTTCTATCAAATTCACCCCACAGCCCACACCCTAGAACCTGACACTAAATAACTGATGGCTCAGTGTTTGCAAGGGAGCCTAGTAACCCAAGAAACCTATAAATATGAAGTGTGAAGTCACAGCTGCAAATATGGGTCAAGAGGTCAGTAATTCTGGGACAAGCAACCTCGCCCCTGGGACACATCTAGGGCTGTAGCTATGGTTGGGACTGATGTGAAACTGTATGTTTCTTAATATAAAGGAGAGCAGGCTTGTTTCCTCCACCCATGAGCGATGTGCAGCACCTGATAAGAAAACACTGGACTCTCCAAAATGCTCCAACACTGACACTGACTTTGCAAGGCCTTTCTTTTCTCCATCTTCCTCACCCCTCCTCCATCTTTGCATATTTTGATTTTCGTGATTTTATCAGCAATTTATGTTCATAAAAGAATATGTGAAACATTCCAAATAAGAGAAAGAAGTAGAAAATGTCATCCACATTCCACCCACCCAAAGATAGCCACAGTTAAGATTTTGAAGTGTTTTCTTCCAATATTTCCTCTAATCTTTCTAAGCAGTGAAGGCTTCTGTGTGTTTGCCTTATTTCTACTGCTTAGTGACAACTGACAACCAGGTGAGCAGGAGGGAGCAGAATGAGGAAATGTAAATGTTAGGATAGTGGCATTTGAGCCCCCGCTAAGCTACTAACATGCTCTATGGTATTGCACATGTCTTGACCTTCCCTGGGCTTCAGTTTTCCCATCTTTATAATGGGGAATTGGATTAGGTGAGTTCAGAAGTTTCTTCCAACTTAAAATTATTTGAATCCATTAAGGAGTAGGTAAGCCTTCGGGGAGAAATTATTGTTTGAGCTGTGATTTGAAAATGGAAACTTCTGTTAGTAGATTTAGAAGACAGAAGTCTAGGTGGAAGAAAATGCACTTGCAAAAACAGAAAGGTTGGAGAACAAAAGTTGCTCTTGGGAGATAGCTCCCAGATGGTTGAGTATGTGAGAATTGTAGTGGTAGATACAACTGTGGCCAGACACTAAATACCTGGAATTCCTTCAGTAGAAGGCTGGGTCCAAGATGGGTTCCAAGCACTGGGTGTCTATAAGCCTGTAGAGTGGACAATGGCTATTGGGAGATGAGCAGGGTACAAAGTCAGCTTTTGCCTATCCAGGTGTGAGATCTCAGGGTAGGTCTGGTCTTGCTAGCCAAGCTGAGATGGAGACCAATGGAATCAAGGAAGTCTGAGGCCAGGAGCCTAAGAACTCCATCAGCTGCAAGCATGGCACAAATCCGAGGGTAAAGGACTCAAAGAAGCTAGAATGAAAAAGAAAGAGCAGAAATCCCAATAAGAAAACAACTCAAAAGCAAAAGGAAAAACTATAAAAAGAGTGAAATGATGACCCAAACACAGAGTTGATATTATCCTGCCATCTCCACCAGACTTATTCTCCCAAGTCACACATTAATTTGGGATAAGCTGGCAGATGGGGGTGAAGATGTTGAGAGAAACAGTCAAACTTCCTAGGAAAGAAGATGTTTGGAGACAAGGGTCTGGGTGTTCATTCACCTGTTAACAAGCATCTCCAAGAGTCTGCTTAGCAGCCAGTCCTTTCCAAAGGGTGCCAACCAAACTGCTGACCCTCTCTATCAAGACTTAAATGTACAAGACGGGCATATCAAAAACAGCTGACCATTTCCTGGGACTTTGTCCCAGTTTAAGTATACTTTGAGGGAATAGCTGTGCTTAGGACCTCATGGTCCGTACACTTTGGCTTTGCACAAACGTCATTAACTGGAGATATATAATTGTGTACACACACACACACACACATAGCCTTTGTTTCCATTTACCCATAGCACTTCATTATCACAAAATATAATAACAGAATTTCAGGGTTGGAATGGAATTTGAAAATCACTTAGTCCAGAAGCATTATAACTTACTTAAACAGGCAAATATAAATATTTATTAGACTTGAAGTTTCTAAAAAGAGACACAGGTTTCTAAATGCAAGTGGGCAAAGAAAGCTAGGTCCCCACTCACCAACCTCCCACTATTATCCACCAAACAAATGATATAGCCAGGCTTGAAGAGAGCATCCCACAGGGTTGCCTCTGGTAGGCTAGAGGCCTTCCAGAAGTTTTTCATCAATTTATATACCCAAGAAACCAGCTAACATGTGGTCTCAGTTTAGCTGAACAAGCATTCGATGGTTGGTTCAATAACTTGGGGGATAACTTTGGCAATCCCAAGAGCCCTTTTCACCTAGTAGGTGTTAGCCATGGTTCCCTGCTTCCTTGCCTTTCCTCTTGTCTAATGGTCATAGAAAAGAAGAAGAAACACTGTAGCTCATCATAAATCTGTCATGTAATTTTCTTTTAAAGGCCATCTCCCCTCTCAGCTAGCTTCTGAAACTTTAAACATGTCTCCTATGTAAGGAGAACTCTGGTCTTCCAGAACCAGCTGTGTCTATTTCCCATGCCTGCTGTGAAAGGCAGAACCTGATTGACCCCATGACCCATCCACTGCCCAGTTTGTTTTGCCTCAACTAATCCCAAGAAATACCAGTTACATCCTCTGAACTTTTATTGGCCATTCTCTCTTCCTTCTTCAACAGGAGATTTGGGGTCTTTTAGGAAAATCCTGCAAACCCCAGCATGAACTGGTGTACATAAGGAGCCCAGAGTAGGCCCTGGTGTTGGTGGTATAGTAAGAATGGAGGGCTGGGTGTGGCCCTGCTTACTGTGTTCAGTACAGGGATCTCTGCAAGTTCTGGAAGGTACTCAACCCTGTCCTTAGCTCAACACCCTACCCAGCCCCTTTGTCTGCTTGTGTGTTCTTTTCCTTCTTTTTAAATGCTCACAGAATGCTGCAGAACTATGGAATAGCATGAGATTTTCATGGTGATCATAAAGGCACCTCCTTTATCACCACTCTTCATTATCTTTCTGGCCATTATAAAGCCAGCCCTGTCAATGTGGACTACGAGTCTCCCCTTGCCTCTATCGAGAATTATCACCATGCTTGCAGCTTGGCTGCAGATTAAATATCTATCATGCTGATAAATGGCTTCTGCAGCAGGAGCAGAAATGCCAAGTCACCTTAGAGCAGTCAGTGGCTGGTGATCCAACCAGAGCAACCCTGTACAGGAAGCACAGAACCTGAGAAATCAGTTTTATATTTGTGGCATTGTGCCCAATCTCACCTGTGGCTTATCAGTCCTACAGGTCAGCTCATATGGAAGGATGCCAGGGAAGTTGTTGATGCCCTGGCTAGCAAGTGACTCTAGGAAAGCAAACATGCACAATTCCTCCTTTGTTATTCCAAGACAAAATTGGAGTCCCTGACTCAAAGGCACAGACTGGGCTTGCAGCCTGGGCTTGCAAGGCATTGGGTTATGGATGCAAAGCATGAGGTAATGAGCTTTGGCTGCCTCTACCCCAGACCATTGGAAGGAAGCATCTGGGATCCCTGCAGGAAGGGAGACTGATGAGCAGGTTCCACATTTGTGCATTCCTACAGTGTCCCTGGTGACCAAATCGACTTGTACACCACAGTAGATGAATTTGTCAGTTAAATTCTGAGGAGTACAGAAGCTCATGCTGCAGCTCGACAGCTCTGTCCCCAGGGGCCCACCATGACTCTCCTGCTTCATAAGGGGCTCCAGGCTGTCTCCAAAATTCTTGCTGCTAGGAAAGAGAAGGGATAAATTCAGAGGTCTGAAGTCCCTGGGGTCTCATTCTTTTCCATACTAATTGGCAAGTTCATCTCCAAGGCTTTTGCGTCATTGCTAGCTGGACATTCTGATCCTTGGTGAGTCACACCTCCTCAAGGGAGGGTTCCCTGATGTCTCTGCTGCCTGTGGTGCCAACAAATTCTTCTGAGGTTCCGGCAACAAGCAAGAGGAAAATGTTGCAAACATCAGTGCCAGTGATGCTAAGGTCATGGCTCAATCCTAGGAAAAGTGTTGTGCATGGCTCCTGTGGGGCTTTATGCGCCATATCAGGGTGGGCCTGCCCTCCTGCCAACAAGTGGCCTCCATCTCCACAGGGGGCTGATAGTAGAGGGACAGTGTGAAGGCTTCTCTGCCCCCAGCACAGTTCTCACTGATACGTGACTCAGGGGTTTTCTTGCTTACTTGTCTTAGTAGTTTTCTTTTTCACACCAGATTGTCCCCAACTCCATTCTATTGTGGGGCCCAGAAGTATGCTCAAAAGTTTGGACATAGTCTGCTCAACAAGGAGTCACTACTTCCCCTTCTTTAAACAGTGCAACAAACTACTATGGCAGCTTTTTCTCCAGCCACATCACACTCTGAACCCCTCTCGAGCTTTGTGGTCAACCAAACTAATTATTTTTCCTCTGAATTCCTTGAGAGCCTGAGATCTTTAATCAGGGTTACAAAATTTATTTTTTAAAATATGATGGCTTTCTATGTGACTCTTTAAAACATCATCTTGTTGAGTTGGGCCAAGATGCTACAACAATGACTACTTTTTTCTCTCCAAGCCTTATATAAATCTGGTAAATTTGGCAAATGAGCCTTTTATGTCTTTAGATTTTGGACTGACCAAGAGTAAGAACAGAGTTCTGGGACATATCACATTTGACCTGTGTTCAGTGTTAAACCCCAGCTCTCACTCCTATGGTGCATTTGCTCAGGTGGTTGCAAATCAACTTATTGGCATTAACATTCAAATCATATTTCTGAGAAGGTCGTGAGAATCTTGATTGGGTGGTTTAAAACACTGATATTCCTAGCATGTCACAAGTGAATCACAACTGGGACACTGGGTGATCACTTGTCCCTTTTTTTATTGGAAATGTAAGACAGAAGCCCAGAAAGGGGAAGAGTTTGCCCAAATCTACCAGTGTAGCAGAACAGAATGAAGCTCTGTCCCCATGCAGTCCAGACCTTGTCCTCCATACCTTGCTGCAGGTCTCCATCACCGAAATATTTAAAGTTTCCTTCTAAGTGACATTGAAAATAAAAACAGAGACATGCCACCCTGTATCCCTTTCTTCGGTACAGCAGTGAAAATTCAGAAAGTATCATTCTTTTTTTTCCATTTTGCACTGAATGCCACCAGCTCTCACATACCCAGTGTCAAGACAAATCCCTAGATGCTACAGCAGTGGCTCTTCTCCCCTGCCCTGAAGACACAGGCTAGGATGGCTTACATAATGACCAGTGTTAAGTGTAATCCATAAAAGCCCTAAGATGTTAAGGCTGGGGCTAGACCATGAGGCGGGTTGGGAACAAAACACTCAGCAGGGTACCTAGACATCCATCAGTTATTTTGGCTCTTCTCTGATGGTGAGAAGTCTCTGTACCTACTTTCATGCATAGTTTTTACAGATTTGGACTGAAAGGAAGAAAAGCAATGGATATAAATTTTTTCTAATAAACTTCTTAACCAACCAATAAACTTGTTTTTTTACTTGGTTTCCCTTGATATTTGGTAGTGTTCTTTTTTATTTTAAACTTTACTTCCAACTCTAGAGCTTATATACATCTCTTTCACTGGAAGGAAGAAGTCATTTATCAGAAGCTGAGCAAGCCAGCTCACTAGTTATACACATTTGTGCTTCCTGCTGGGCCTCTGGCCCTTTCTCACCGGTATCATCTCTCTCTGGCTCCTAGGCTATCATAGTTATTGATTGTGTCTCTATCTAGCTGTCTGCCTCTGTCTTTTCTCATTCTCTCTCTCTCTCTCTCTCTCTATCTCTATCTCTCTCTCTCTGGCTTGCTCTCAGATCGTGTCTCTTTGTTTCTTTCTCTTTCTCTGTCTCTTTCTCATTATGTCTCTCTTCTCTCTTGCCTTAGGTCTATCTCCCAGGTGGTAAAATCTGGAAGTTATAGTAATCCTTCCCAGAAGAACGAACAGTTTCCCTTCCAACTTGTAGCTGTGGCCCTTGTCCCTAGTTGTCTAACTTTGAAAAATGTTAATGGAACATCTGATATTGAAGATTTAGCACATGCTATTCTCAAAGCAAAAACAAAACAAAAAAAGCATTCCTAGACTTGAGAAAATATAATGTAAGAAAGAAAGAGAACTTCTGGGACTCCCTGGGGCTTAACCTGGCTTGCAAAAATACACCCTCGGCATTTGGAGGTGGCTTGTAGTGAGAGATGGCTGGAACCAGATGGAAGAGGCAGAGCCTTAATTTGGGGCTATTCTTCCCCATGTCACACCCCTTCCATGGATCCCCATTGCCAGACAAAAAAGAAGCTCTTTAGCCTGGGGCACAAAGCCTGCTTTGCCATGTCCCTGCCATCATCTCCATCTTCACTTCTCAACATGCCTCACATATACCTTCTTATTCAGCCATTCCAAGATTTCCACCTTTCTCTCAAACCACCCTCCATTTCCATGGCTTTGTGCCATTGATCATGCTGTTTTCTTACCTAGAATTCCTTTTCCTCCTTCTACCTGACCTGACAATCTCCTGTAATTTTTTTAAAAAAACTTCATCTTCCATGCCCAAATCAAAAGTTGTCTCAATGATTCAACCATTTAACAACAATTTATTGAGTATCTACTATGTACTAGGTACTCTTCTAACTACTGGAAGCACAATTTTGAACAAGTCAGGTAAAGTCTCTGCCCTTATAAATCTTTTATCTTTAGTTAAAGAGATAGGCATTAATCAGATAAGCACACCAATGAAGATATAACAACATCTGGGTTAATAGCTAGGAAAGAAGGGTCCAGGATGCAATAAGAACATGTAAGAACTTGATCTAGTATAGGAGATTGGAGAAGTCTTCTTTGCAGAGGCTGTGCATGAACTCAGGCATAATTAGGAGGAATTAACTATATTTCAGCCAAAGAGATAAATATATTCAAACTCTTTGAGGTTGGATGCTTATCTGTTTCATGTAGAGTCAGGGAATCAGGGTATCCAGAACATAGTGGAAGATGAGGAGAAAGGCAAAATATGAGGTCAGAGAGGTAATCAGAAGCAAGATTAGGCAGGGTTTGTAGGCCAAGGGAAAGAGATTGTATTTTAATCTTCATGAAATGGAAAGACACTGGAAAGTTCTGAACAGAAGTTACAAGCTTTGTAAAGATCCTTCTGGCTGCTGTGAGGAGAGTAGACTTTGAGAAAGTAGACAAGAACAAAGGCAGGGAAACCATTTAGGAGACTATTGAAGTCATCCAGGCAAGGGATGGTGCTGGCTGAGAAAAGATATATTTAAGAATTAGGGTCAAGGGGTGCCTGGGTGGCTCAGTCGGTTAAGTGTCCGACTTTGGCTCAGGTCATGATCTTGTGGTCCATGACTCTGAGCCCCATGTCGGGCTCTGTGCTGACAGCTCAGAGCCTGAACCTGCTTCGATTCTGTGTCTCCCTCTCTCTCTGACCCTCCCCCAGTTGCACTCTGTCTCTGTCTCTCACAAATAAACATCAAAAATTTAAAAAAAAGAATTAGAGTCTACATAATGTAAAATACATTGGGAAGTGAAAGGGGTATTGATGGTAGAGATATTTATTGAGTGGAAATACAAGATAAGAGAAACAACTTGAAGAAGGTCTTAAATTTTGCTTTAAACCAATTAGAATGGAACATGGTAATATTAACTAACAGTTTTTCAGGGCATTAGAGGGCCTTCTGTGTTCCAGGCCCCTTTCCCTACATTTTACATGTATTGCCTCACTCCTCCTCAAACCCTATAAAGTAGATGATGATGATGATGATGATTTTCATTTTTAAATAAGGTAACTGAGTCCTAGAGATTAAATAATTTCACAGCTAGTCAGTGAATGAGCAAAGATTTAAACCAGGCAGTTGGGCCCATGAGTCTAGGTCAGCTGCTGCTCATATTGTTTACAGCTTTATAATGACCAGTAGATGATTAGAGCTATGGGTCAGGTGCTCAAAGGATAGGTCTGGGCTGGAGCTGGAGGTTTAGCAGTCACAAGCACAGAGGTTATCACTGAAGGTGTAGAAGGTGAATGAGGTGGCCTACAGAGAGGTGACCATGACACCTTGCCCTCAGCTTCCCAGTGGTTTTCCCTTGGTCTGCCCTAAAGGAACTTTAAAGCTGTTACTCTACAGTGAGACTTACCTGAAAGCTCTTCCACCCTCTGGACAACAACCTCTCATGTGTTGCCCGAGAAGTTAGGTCTCTGGTTTGGGAACTCCACTTTGAAGACCACAAGGAACCCTTTTGACCCAGGCCAGGTCTTTGCCAAATCAATGTGTGCTTTATTTAGCACATACAGTGCAGAATGAGAAGGCCTAGGCCCTTTAAATGAAAAAGAGTGGACAAGTGCTTTAGCTACATTGGTCTTTGGATTCTGAAAGAAAACTATACAATCTGCCATCTTCACAGAGAGTGGGTAACTGGGAGCCAAGAGAAGCATATGGCAAACTGAGCTCTCAGTTGGTGAACCAAGACGAAAGGGCCTGACCCCAGGGAAGCCTCACAGGCTGGAGTAGAGGCACAACAAATTTTGGTGACCAAGAACAGAGGCACAGTGGCCTAGAACCTCCAGGCTGGAAATGATTTCTAAATGAATGATCCTCTGAACCTGTATTATGCAAAGTGTGGTCCACAGGTGAATGCTTGCTGATGAGATGGGTACAACAATAAGAGCAGATATTTAGATACTGCTTTAGCAACTTAGTATGGCTGCAACACAGAAGTGATTTTGTATTTTACAAAAGTATCAATTGTGAAAAAATGAAGATTGAAAAATTAGTCCTTCCATCCTAAGTAGTGTGAGAAGCACTACTCTGCATTTCTTGTTCCCTGCCTGGGGGTAAGTCACCAGGGTAGGGACTGTCATCTGTGTTTTTAACCCATTCCCAAGGTGACTCCCAAATCATCTTGGAAACCAGTGGACCAATAGTGTAGAATGATCTACACTCCAAACACATGTATAACATCCATCTTCCTGTGGCCATGCAATCATTCCTTGCACACCTCCAGGGCAAGTGACTCTGACCTTGAAAAAGTGAACCTGATGAACCTGGAGTGCTGGCTGGCAGCTGGGCCTCTACAAGACTCCACTAAGACAATGTTTATGGTCATAAGGTGCCCGGAACAAGTTTTTATGTTGATCTGCTGCTCAGACTGGGTCTCTGTTTGGACTCTTAGCCCCTCTTCAAGATGTGTCAGGAACCCTTGCTGTGTATGCCATCTCTGTCTACAGGGCCTACTGCTGGCTGCCTCACTGCAGTTACTGGTGCCACTATGTTCTTTTCTCCCTGTCCTGATCCATGTTCCCTGCTTGCCTGCTGGAGTGTAAGAGAGCTTGGTTTGTTAAGACCTATTCAACTGCTTCTATGTCCCCCTCATCTAACTCCACAACTACTTTTACTATCTCCCAAACCATCCTCTGCATTGATTGTACCCTCCCAACTATATCTGATGACCTCCCTTGAAATGCCTATTGATCTTAAACTTTTGCCTCTTCAAAGCAATTCTGGCCATGCTGTCCCTTTTAACTTGTTCATCTGAGTGGAGACTGGTGATGTTAAGTATTTGTGCTTTGGAGCAGGAGTTGTCTATTTTGTTTGAGCACTGTGTGTTAGCGTAGTATGGCGACAAGAGCCAAGAACAGGGGCTCAGGAAGCATGGATTTATCTCCCACCACTCTAACTAACTCACTGTGCATCTCTGGGAAACCCTACCTCTTTCTGAGCCTCAGCATCCTCATCCACAAAATGCAGCTGCCTTCCTCACAGGCTTCAACACTGAAAAAATAGAGGCCTTGAAATAGGCAAGTCAGTTTGCATAGGAGAAAAGCAAAGACGAAGGCTTATCCTACCAGATATTAAGATGTAATACAAAGTTACAGCAATTTAAAAAATAACAATAGGTACTGGTGTAGGAAACTACAAATCAATAAGCAAAGGAAGGGTTTTTGAATAAATAGTGCTGAAAAAACTGGTTAGATCCCCACCCACACCACATATAAAAAATTATTTCTGATGTATTAAAAACCTAAATATGAAAGGTAAAAACATAAAACTATTGGCAGAAAATGTAGAAGAAATCCTTTTGGCTTTCAGGAGGTCAGGATCAGACCTAAAATAAAACCTTCAAGCCATATGTATTGATAAATCCAACTAATAAAAATTGAGAATTTCTGTTTACAAAATGGTAACATTGAAAAAAAAGAGAAATGACTGGAGAGGTGAATACATTTGTGATGTTTAAAACCAAACCAAGAAGGGATCATTCAACAAGAAGATAAGATTAAAAAAAAACAGATAAAGTATTTGAGTAGGCAATTTACATAATGACCAATAAACATGTGAAAAGACAAGCTCACTAGTAATCATGGACATGCAAATTGAAACAATAAGATTTACTTGGCTCCCATCAGTCTGGCAAGTATTAGAAAGTTGAATAATAAGAACTGTCAGCAAGAACAAGGTGAAATTGGAGCTTCCATGCCCTCCTGGTAGAGTGTAAACTGCTTTACTGTTTTGAAGATTGAACTAGAGGGGCTTAGTAACATCATGTACACTGTACTTTATGATCCACCAATCCCACATCTGGGTGCCTATCCCAAAGTAGGTCCCATCAGGACATGTTCAAAGATACCCAATGTGACACTTCATGGAACTGGAGATGAGCCATTTTCCATCCCCAAGAGAATGGATAGATTAAATGGAAAACTAAGCAGCACTTTGAAGTAACTAGTTGTATGTGCAACATGGACTGATCTCAAAATTATAGTGCTGATTTTATTTTAAAATAAGAAACAGGACAAGATTTATAGCACAATAACATTTATGCAAATTAGGAACACATACACAAAACAACACTATATTTTACAAGAACACATACATATTCAGAGACTAATCTCAAATGCATTAGAGTGGGTGCCCATGGAAAGGGGAAAAGATGTGATGTGCATATCTAGAATGAAGGGGGAAAAACAAAACCATGTACACCCTGTCCATGATTCTCATAGCCAGGCCTGAAATGAAGGGTGGATTTAATTCAACTCTCTGCACCTGAGGTCTACAAATAAGTTTTAATTAGTCTTTTAAAAGGAAAAGAAAGGGAGAGGGGGAATGGGAGTAACTGCTTACTGGGTATTGGGTTTCCTTTTGGGGTGATAAAAACGTCCTATAATTAGAAAGAAGTAATAGTTACACAACATTGAATTACACAACATGAATGTACTAAATGCTATTGAATTGTGCACTTAAAATGATTAAATGATTAATTTTATGTAACTTTTATCTCAATACAAACAAAAAGGAAAAGAAAGGAAGAGAAGGAAAGAGGAGCTGGCCATTCAGGGCTCCTTGGAGTGCAGCTTGCTCTGTGGTGTCTCCTCACCACAACCCTGTCTCCTGCCCATGGGCAAGGTTCTCCAATGTAGCACAAGGACCTCTTGGGCCTGGGTCTGGCCCTGTGCAATAATGGAATTGATGGCAATGCGCTGGGCTGCCTATGCCTCCCTTGATAAGCTAATCTTGGCACTGGTTACCTCACAGCCCCATGGTGAAGATCTAGTAGGCTGATGTATAGGAAAGAGCTCAGACCTGAGAAAGCACTATGCTGGTGTGAAGGATTGTTGGGGATATTTATGACCAAGCCAAATTGCACACAAGGCAATTTTCTCTCCCTTATTCCTTCCTGATATGGCAGCCAATTTTCATTTCAGACTTGGGACTTTGAGGGGGCAATATCACAACCATCCCCTCTTTCCCAGGGCTTACCAAAAATTTGATCACCCTCCTGATGTCAAAACAACTGAGAGGTGTGCAGTGCAGGGAGGTGTGTTGGGGCCAGAGTTCAGAGACCATCAGTCAGACACAGGATGTCTTCTCAAGCAAAGGTTGCTTTGTCCCAGAGTCCCAGGCCTACAGCATATATTTGTACAGGATCTAGTCCATGCATCACACTCATGTCCAGGGGCCTTATCTTCACCTTGCATGGAGATGTCCTCAGAGCAGCCAGCTCTGGCAGAGATGGGACACTTTCATGCTGCAAGACAAGCTAGTGGGAGGCATCAAGACATTTCCTTTCTGTAGAGGAGGTTTTGGCAGCTCTTTCTTTGCTTAGAGACCCATTCAGTTACCCCATTGGTACTACTAGATCTCAGGATGCTTAGGAAGGCAGATTTCCCTATGGTCTTGGTATTCAAGTTCAGCACCTTTGGTAGGAAAAGGTTAAGGCTGGAGCTAGTAATGCTAACATTCCAACACACGTGTCTTTTGTTCCATTACAAGCCAGGTCACCACGAACAGCCCACATGTACCTTCCTATCTAAGGAGGACCTTGGCATGCACTCCTCTTTCAGTAGAGAGACTAATCACAGCTCCCCTCCTCTCCATCTATGTTGCTGGCCAGCAGAGAAACAGCATTAAAACAAAGATCTGAATGTGTATCTCCCCTGCTTTCGAATATTGCAAATGGACAACCTAACAAAGCAAATGCCTCCACCTGTCTTTCAAGTATCTCCATTATAAGGCTCCAGGTAGCCTTTCCTGCTTTATCTATTGTCTTCTCCTACACCTACCCCTTTAGCTAAAACATTATACTGTTCTTATGAACACCAGGATTTTTTTCCTACCTTAGATTTTGCACATGTTGTTTTCCTTACTAGAAATGCCTGTCCTACCCTTCTGCCTTGAAAACTCCTACTCATCTTTCCCAACTCTCCCAGCATGGTTAGTCACTGCTTCTCCTGGGCTTTCCAGCAAATATTTATTAAGCTTCTGCTGTGTGCCAAGCACAGTGTCAGGCCTTAGAGGGTAACAAAGGGATCAAGACATACCTAGTCTTACATTCACAGAGCTGGCAGCCTAGTAAGTAGAATAAGATAGAGGGGTGGTGAGAGGGAGATTGAACAAATAAACAGATAAAGACAATATGAGTGAGCAGTGTGGGCCAGAAAATAAAAAGATGAGGTGGTGTGACAAAGATTGGTTGAATGGCCACTTTAGACTGGGTGGCCAAACATGGTGACATTTAGGCTGAGGACTGAATGTGAAGAAGAGGCCCGTAATGTTAGAGACTGGGGGACAGAGGATGTAGGCAGTAGAAACAGCAAGTAATTAACCAAAAATTCAGAGCCTCTGCCATCACTGAAACAATGAATAAACACACACTGCCTTGGGAGAGGTGTCCTACTTCCCAGCTAGCCATAGGGATGGAAGGAAAACAGCTCGTCAAAGGCAACCACCTCCCTTGAGCAGTTCTGAGGTTTGTTCCCAGTAGACTGGCCTTTAATTCTCATCAAATTATTGTTGTTGGGCAAGAGCTTGGAGTGCCATATCCCTGGACCAACCCCATCAGGAAACACCTTGATATAGCAGGCCAAGGCATGTGGAGCCAAAAGACCTGACTCTTCGACTTATTCACTGCACATCTGTAGCCAATCACTTAAACTTCTTGTGCCATGGTTATTGTATGTGCAAAATGGGCAAACCCAGCTTGTTGAGTTAATGAGAGGTTTAAATGGAACCACATGTGTATGGAGCAAAATAAGCCAATATCACCATAATTGAATGGCCATTTAGTCTAGTCCTCTGCTTAATATAGGGACCCTGAGGCCTGATGTTACCCTAGCTTTGCTTCTGGCCCCAGTTATTGGACTACATGAATGTAGGGGCCTAGTTGGCCCTCAGTGTCTTCTGAGACAGTGTGCAGCCACCATACCCATGCTCCCTTGGGGATTCTAAGAGTCCCCAGAATGCCATTGTTGCTGTCCTCTGGCAGGTCTTGGTGCTATGACAGAATTGCACCTTGTAGGTGAGCTATGTCTTCAGGAGTTCCCCTGGGCCTCATGGGCTGTCTCTGTGAAGAGTAGAATCCTCATTTGGCTGGGAATATGACTAGGGAGGACTGATGGCTTTTCCTGCTCTGTTGAAGAGCCTATGATCAGATTGTACTGTTGTCCTGTCACCTTCAGGAACCCCCTTCCCCCACACTGCCTCTTTAATCATGAGCAGCCCCAATGGCTTCCCAAAGAGGTTTCCCTGGCTGCTCCACAACAGGCTAGGAGCAGAGGGATGGGTCAGCAAAATGGGCAGGGGAAGAGAGTGAGGCAAGCTGGAAATGAAGGGCCAGGACTTGGGCCTTGGGATTGAGAGACATAGGCAGAGGCAATGAGCAGCTAAAGGTTCAGATGATGGGCAAGGATGGCCAAACCCTACAGGAAGAGGCTAGGATGGAGAGTCATCCAACCATGAAGAGGACCCGTTTGTTCCAAGAGGAAGACAAAAGGGTTGTTGTACAGGAGATCTGCCTGGTGCTCAGCCCATGAACTTGCTCCCTCACAGATGGCTCATTGCTGGGGATACCCATCAGAAGCAATTCCCACTGATGGAACACTGACTAAAGATAGCACACAGCTCACTAAAGTGCAGGAGCCTTCACAGACCCACTTCATCATTGTCCAGGTGGCCATCAGCAGCCCCATTTGGCATGTTAGCTCAGAGGTGGGACTCTGCCCCAGCATGCCTGTCTCCCATGGCTTGCTCTCTTTCTGACTCTTTGCGGCCTGAGGCAGGGCTTAGGATGGCTGGGGGAGTGGGGCTGGTGTTGGGAGTTGGGGTCCAGGCCCTTGGGCTCAGCACAAAGTCCACTGAGGCCCAGTCCTCACCAGCTCCAAAGATTGGGATGCAGGGAGGAGTGGAGGGGCAGGACAGGCTAGGGCTCAGAGAAATGGGCAGGAGAGAGGCTAAGAAGGAAAGGAGGAGGGGAAGGGGCTGGAGACACAGCTTGAGGGAGAGAAAGGAGATGAAAATAACTTGGTTCAGGGAAGAGCTGTGAAAAGCAAGGGCTGAACAGTGGGACAAGGGCCACCTAGAGAAGACACAGAGAGGAGAGGGCATGGAGGGGTAGGAAAGGAGGGCAGAGACATATTGAAAGGACAGCAGATGAGGGAAAGGATTCTGAGGAGAGAGAGGAGGGAGGGAGAAGAAAATGGCGAAAAGGATGAGGAGAAGTGAAAAGGCAAGCAGAACACAGTAATGGAGTGGGGGAGGGAGAGAGAGGAGAAGACACAGGAGGTGGGGAAAGAGGAGGAGAAAGAAAAAGGAGGGAAAGAAAGGCAAAGAAAGGGAGCTACTGAGGGAGAAAAAGGAGGAGTGGACAAAGAAAGAGAATGAGGAGGCAGGGAGGGCAGCAGGAAAGCAGAGAAGAAATGTTAAAGGAAGGAAGGAGGGTGAGGGAAGAGAAAACAGCAAGGAAAGAGCCAGAGAAAGGCAACCAAAAAAGGCTTGAAGGCAGGGGAGGACCGTTTCAGATGGCACTTGTGACCTGGATGAGAGGAATGACCAGCCAAGCCTGTGAAGATTCATTTCAAAGGGGGCATGACATTGGTCTGCTGGCCAGTCTCCCAGGAGATACTTCAGCATTCAAGCCAGCACACCTGCATGACCCATTGATTCTTTCCACTCCATGAGAGAGACACATGCCAGCCCACCACTAGGTAAGCCCACTACTCAGCAGAGCTGAGCACTAAGCTCTGAGTGTTGGGTGTTGGCCTAGCTGGAGAAGTAGCTAAGCTTTTCCAGCTGTCATTACTCTGTGGCCATGACTCACCAGGATAGGGGCCCAGAAGTCTCCCTGCCTCTCTCCCTTCCTCCTTACCTATTTTCCTTCCTTCCATCCATCTTTCTTTCTCCACTCAGAGCTGGTCACAGCTTTACCTCACCTCCAAGTTCTTCAACTACCCTAATGAGGTAGGTGGTGGTCTGGATTCAGCCCCAGGTCCAGGTTGAAGCCCACAGTGAAAGCCAGGCAAAACCCAGGTGCTTGTGCAGCAATGCCTCACAGCTGGCTGCTAGATAGTGCCTCCACTCATTTGTGTAGGAAGGGAAAATCTGCTTCCAGATCCAAGTTGTGGCTTTGCAGGGCCACTAGTCCAAAGTACTAGGCATTCCCAAATGTAAGGTGGCATTACAGATCTAGTTATAGTCACTGGCTATGAAAAATATGCTCTTAAAATAACAGGCAAAATGAGCTAATATAGGATTTTCATGCCATTCACAAATGATTCAATACACTACAAGATTTGAAAATAGACAAAAATCAAGTTCCAGCCAGCTCCAACTCAAAATCCTCAAATGTCACCAGTTAGTGCTTACTCCATCTGGCTGCAATGTTATCTCTGCACTTGGATAAACAACCCACCAGAAACCTGAGTTTTGGGCCCATGGTGACTCAGCTGGGGGCTTCCGTTACTTTAGACGAAGTTCAGGAGTAGCTTCCAGGTCACTTGCCCACAGTGGCCAGTGCTTTGAACCACTCACATGATGGGATCTATCTGAAGGTGTCCAGTAGCAGGCACAATTAACTCTTAGCACATTTGGACACAGTCATTGGCTCACCTTACATTGTCTTTGGGCCAAAGAAAACTATTTTCTGTTCCACAAGATCAGAACAAAAAGGGAACAGCCAGATTGTGTCTGCAAAATGAGCGGCATTTCTGGGACTATTTTCAGGCAGATTTCCTCTTTCCCACACTCTGTTTCCCCACCTATTCTCTGACCCACATCTGCACAGAACTGATATATTTCCTGAAGCCACTGCTATGCTATGGACATACTGGACACACACTTGTCTCCTGAAAGGCTATACTTTTATTCCATAGGTATAGTAGGAAACACAGACAAATCCACACATGTTAAAAAATAAATACACTGGTTTCCTTATTCTTTCAAGAAACATTTTTTGGCATCTTCTCTGTGCCAGGCACTGAACAGGGACAAGGAGATCACGCCACAAGAGGTAACTTAATCAAGCAGGGCCAAGGGGATCTCTGGAGACCCCCAAATCAAGGTTGCTTTGGGAAAGGCCAAAGTTAACTTGAAACCTAGGGAACTGGTCCCAGCCCTTGCAAAGGCTGGAAGGCCAAGGAAGGAAAGAGACAAGGGCCATGGGCTTCTAGGCTCCACCCACATGAAGAGACAGTGTTCCTAGGCCCATGTAGCACTCCCCAAATTGTTTCAGTGTTTAGAGGGAGGATTCCAACCCAGCCTGTCTTTCCAAGCACATTGCATATCCAAGTGCTCAGCGATGAAATCAATCTGCAGAGGTGACTCACAGGCAGACAGCCAGCGCAGTCACGGAGCCCTGTCTGCATTCCCAATTTGCCTGCTCAGGTTGTCGCCTTGTTAATGTTATTTACCAGGCTCAATTCCCCCAATGCCTGTCCACAGCCTCTGCTAGAGCCCTCCAGGCATTGTCCCTGTACACCTGTCGCATCTTGTCAATGCCTTCCTGAATTCAACAAGTCTGGGCAGCCTGTCTCCAGACTTGCCTGCTCATTCAGGGGGTGGGGAGGGGGCCAGGATCCAAGAAGGTGGCCTACTGGCTGCAGCCCCATTACCTCTCAGAGCAGGTCTCACGGGGAAATGTCCCACAGCTACACCTCTCCTGTCTTTGCTTGGGCAAGAAAGTGAAGGGGTTGCCAAAAATGGCTCTGCAGTGTGCCACTGTGCTGTTGGCAGATGTGGTCAGGGTCCCAGTCAGTGACAGGAGGGTGTGAAGGGATGGGATAGTATCCTATGCAGAGGGGATGGGCTGACTGGCAGGGGCGGGGGGCGGGGGGGTGCGGTGTTGGCGCTTGGAGAACTTCCTCCTACCATGGCTTGTGCCGGTGGCTGCCCTTCTTATCTCGCCCGGGGGGGGGGGTGTCTCTTCTCTCTCCTCTTCTCTCCCAGGGGTCTTGGGCTGCCCCAGTTCCCTGTAGTCCAGGTCCTGCAAAAAGGTTCCTGTGACATGTACAGTGGGCAAGGGCTTGGAAAACTGGGTGTTAATCTCCACTTACGGCACGAGAGCACTCCGGCCGTGTTCTCCGGCCAGAAGTGGAACAGCAGCTGGATGAGCGATCTTGAACCTGAGGCAGCCTGGCCAGTCAGCTCATTTCAGACTCTCGTCCAGGCTGCTGTTCACCTCCACTGTCCGCCTGTTCAGCCCACCTCTCTTGGCCTCCAAGACCTGGGTCACAAAGGTTTCTCCCTGCTCCAGCACTGGACAGTCCTGACCACTTTAGAGCCAGAGCTCTCCAAAAAGCCAGAACAGAAGGGTCTCCAGAGACCTTCCTAATTGTACAGATAAGAAAATAGGCTACAAATTCATGAGGCAATACTAGGAACTTCTGTTTATTATCATCTCACCACTTCTCCCAGCCAACACCAGCCCTGAAGCCTTTCTAGCCACCCACCTTGCCCTTTTAGACTGGCAAAAAGAGGCAGTCTGTGCCTCAGGACTCAGACCCTCAAGAGCCAGAGGATCAACCTATGGATCTGAGGGATACCCATTCCTCCAGCTGGCCTCTGATTCCATCACTCCGGGAAAACGTTGGAAGGACTGGGATGTGGCACAAGTCCAGATTGGATAACTGAGTTGGCATTTAAATAACCTAACAACAAATTGCCCAATTTAATTTTCTTACTCAATCCAATAAAGGAGAAACAAGAAAATGTATCTTATTAAATACATTGATCCATAGAAACTGGCAACTCTGAAGGTCTGCCTGGAAGTTAGCAGTTACATAAACTTGAGTGATGCAAGGGTATGAGTTAAGAAACTCATCCCTTCCCTTCCTCAGAAAGGCTTCAAAGGGTCCTGGAAAACTCTTTCTTTAAAATAAGTGAGAAACTGAGCCTAAAAGGGAAAGAAACGCATTCAAGTTCAGCCAGTGAGGCCAAGTTAATTCCAGGGTCTGTGGAACTCAAGAGAGCATCGGGTTCATGTTCCACTTCAGCCAGAGACTGGGGTCCTTGACCTTGGTCTTCAGGTTATTTGCCCAATTAGATCCTTGGACCTGGCACATCATCCTGCTTGCCTAGACATCTCTGCATCCTTCAAGACAACATGAGGTTTTCAGGTATATATCTGTATATGGATAGCAAATTAGCAGCTTGCTCCGACTCCCTTAGAGCACCACCCTGTTTGAGTCCTGTAAGTACAAGTAGGTTAAAAGTTCTGGGAAAGAGCAGAGCATCGCCATGCCTGGTGGAGCCAAGAAATATTGGTTTGATTGGAAATAAAGATAATGCCTTATTTCCCAACTCTTCCACTGTGCTATGCCCCAGGTTTCCAACAGTAGAAATTTCCAAGTATCTAGTAAATAGGGGTAGAGCAACCTACCTTACATTCCTGGGATCCCAGGCCAGTACCCTTATCAGAGCCTATACAGGCATTGCCCTGGGTCCAGCCACAGCACTGAGCCCCTTTGGACCTGTGCTTGCCAAGCCTTTTAGCTAGAAATTCATCTTCATCACTATCCCAAATGGTGCCAAATATTGCTGGCTTGGTGTCAGGTCTTAAATCAGGGCTGGACTGTCCTTCCAGGGAAATGTCTGTCTTGGAGAAAAGCAAAATCACTTAGTAGTTGGCAGCTCAGTCCATGCCAGGGGGAAGGTGACCTGCTACAGAACCCATAGTCAGTATAGCAAGCCATTCCTCCTGCTGGAACCAGATCGCATCCCATGCCTTCCTACCCCAGCTCCCTGTTCAGTTTGAGGAGCTCTCCCTTCAGTAGGACCCTCTAGGGAGGGCCCTCTATGGTCCCCACCCACACTTGTAGCCCCAAGTAGCCTTGGCTGTGGGGAGGGCACTGTGAATCCCACACAGACCTCTCCCCAGGAAGCAAGGAGAAAAAAAGATACAAACACAGATGAGCATGGGGGACAAGTATGATAAACCTGCTTGTAAGCATCAAAGGAAACTTCAGGGAAATGTAGCTTTATGGCTGACTTTGAAAGATGAGGATGTTGCAGACAGAAATTTGAGGAAAGAAGTAGGTATAAGCTGAGTTCCCTATGTGACAACCCTGGGTGGGTTATGGAATGCCAAAGACTCTTGTGTGGCCACAGCACACCTAGAGCATATGAGGATATGAAGAGAGAGAGAGAGATGAAGCTTAGAAGATGTGATATAATCCATTAGAGAGAGGGAATGGAGGCAGCCCTTCAAGGAGTTCCCAGCATTCAGCATTTAAAGAGCACTGTAACTTGCTAGTGTCTGCTCTAGGTGCTGGCAATGCAATGGGCAAGAGCAATCATGTCTGCTTCAGGGTGTTGACAGTGAAATGGGGGAAACAATCAATAAACAAGAGAACAAATAAGCAAGATGATTACAGAGTAATAAATACTTTAAAGAAAGTCAAACAAGACAATGAGACTGTGACACAGGAGGTGCAGGCTGTTTTTATGTGCATCTGTGTGAGGGCCCCTTCAGAAGTCTGAAGACAAAGAAACAGTCTAGAGGAAGAGGGATCAAGGCAGATGTACAATAAGTGCAAGGCCACAAGCTTGGTGAGCATGTGTTAAGAATTAAAAGACCAGAAGGCCTGGGGCAGAGAGAAGCAGGGGGAGAGAAAAAGCAGGAAAGGTCAGAGATATAGCCTGGGCCTATAACAGACAGGGCCTGGAGACCACAGTCATGAGTTTGGATTCTATTATAGGAATAATGGGAAGGCACTGGGAAGTTTTAAGCAGGTAAGTGGAGAGGATTTTAGGGAGACAAGGTAGAAGCGAGGACACTAGTCTGAAGACAACTGCAGGTATCTGGAAGAGAACTTATGGTGGTCTGGCCCACAGTGGGACCAGTGGAGGTGGGAGAGGTGTGTGGATTCTGACTTTACATTGAAAGTTAAGCAGAGACTATTTCCTGACTGGTTGGATATAGTGGATGAAGGAAAGAGGTAAATCCAGGATGGCTTAAAGTGTTTTGGCCTGAGCAACTGAAAGGGTGGATAAACCATTACTGACATGGGGAGGATTGGATGCAGCTGGTTTGGGAGAAAAACAATCAAAAGGTAAATTATGATGGTGTTGATTTTGAAATGTCTTAGTGGCATCTGGTAGGCATTTGGATATTCACCATTATCTGGTCACTACCTTCATGTGCTATTGGAACAGTTATTCATATAATCATTTTCTTTAAATCAACCTTAAATCAGCTCACTTTTTCCTTTAGCTCCATGCTAAGCAATAGTATTCATAACATCAAGGGATTTTTTAATTAATTAATTAATTTTTAAATTTACATCCAAGTTAGCATATAGTACAACAATTATTTCAGGAGAAGATTCCAGTGATTCATCTACTATGCTCATCCCAGCAAGTATCCTCCTTAATGTGTTTTACCCATTTAGCCCATCCCCACACTCATGATCCCTCCAGCAACCCTCAGTTTATTCTCTATATTTACGAGTCTTTTATATTTTGTCCCTTTCCCTGTTTATATTATTTTTGCTTCCCTTCCCTTATGTTCATCTGTTTTGTGTCTTAAATTCCTCATATGAGTGAAGTCATACAATATTTGTCTTTCTCTGACGAATTTTGCTTAGCATAATACCCTCCAATTCCATCCACATAGTTGCAAATGGCAAGATTTCATTCTTTTTGATTGCCAAGTAATACTCCATTGTGTGTGTGTGTGTGTGTGTGTGTGTTTGTGTGTGTGTGTGTGTGTGTGCCACATCTTCTTTATCCCTTCATCTGTTGATGGGCATTTGGGCTCTTTCCATACTTTAGCTATTGTTGATAGTGCTGCTATAAACATTGGGGTGCAATAACATCAAGGGTTTTACAGACCTACTGGTGTTTTTTGCTCAATACACGTTAAAATCAATAATTACAAACATAGTTCCTAGATCCCCTTGAAGTTCAACCCTGACATTTCCTTCATACCCAACCCTCAGCAGAGTCTGGGCACCTAGCATACACAGACTTGAATTGAGCCATTGGCTTTGACACCCAGGAGCCTCTGAGGGCATTTGAAGGGATTGCAGTGAGGCATTCAGAGAGGAAGACCTGGTCGGACAGCACAGTGAAGCCCTGAGGGCAGATACCTAACTGCCTCAGTGAGCCCTGCTCTGCCCTCTGCTAGATGGGGGGGGGGGGGGGGGGGTTCACTGAGCAGAGCCCACCACCCTTTTCTTAGGTCCATGCGCCCTCTGGTGGCTGGGTTTTCTGGCTCTGTGCACTGGAGGCTTCTGAGCTCCTGTTTTCAGGCTACTCAGTAGGGGACCCTCTACTTCCGCCTCCTTTCAAGGAAGGAAGAAGAGGTCAGATTAGCTTTAGGCTCAAGACTAAGGAACAGATATGTGCTGCTGAGGCTGGGACTCAGGCTGGGCTGAGTTGGGAGCAGCAGTCTGCAAGCCAGGCTGAAACCACCAAAGGTCAGACCAAGAGGGGAAAGAAAGTGATGGGTGGGAGCAGGGACTTTTGTTTTCTACAGAAGGTCACCAATGCAAAGAAAAGCACATCGGTGGCTATATACAAATAGGATAATTTACCTTAAGTGGGTATTTTCAGAGGAAAATAAAAAAAAACATTCCAATATAAATATTTTAAAATTAAGAGCAGGGAACATCAGACTGTGTTGAATAAATACAACACATAATGGAAAATGTACTTCAGTTCTTATATTACACCCAGGTATGGAAGAGAAGTGGGCGTGGTAGCCAGAAATGGCCAGGAAAGAGTCATGCTTTTGCAGAAAGCAACCAAGGAGGGGACTGGGACGGGGCACAGACACAGACACTGTCTGTCTAGGCTGACATCCAGATACTCACACAGGTGTGTGTTTGCACACACATGTGTGCACGTACACACACACACACACACACACACACCCTGAGCTGCATGGATATTCTTTCTGTCACTCTTTCATCTTTTTCTCAATGAGCAAAGTGTGTTTAGATGAGAAGAGACCAATTGCTAAACAGACCCTCACAGTCCAGTATGCAAGAAAGTCTCACATAGAAGGCTGTGGTAAGCCTGCGAACTGAGTATCAGAGGAAGAAAAATCAGAAAAGAGTGATCCAGGCAAAGGGAACAGCATGAAAAAAGTCCTAGAGGCCAGAAAAGACAGAAAAGAGTGATCCAGGCAAAGGGAACAGCATGAGAAAAGTCCTAGAAGCCTAAGAGAATGTAGACATTCAAGGAACTGCAAAAGCTCATGGGTGATTCAATTCAAAGATGTCTGGGGAGAGGGTGGGAGAAGAGCCCTGAATCCTGCATCTCAACACAGTGGGTTCCCCACATGACCCACGTGAGTCAGCTGCTTTGCGCTGGGGAAAACCAGGTCCAAGATTCAATGTCTGCCAGGTTGATGATGTGAAATCAGTCACCCGTGGGGGCTGGACAGAAGGTAAACCACATTCTAGACAGAAAGACTGCAGATTTCTTACTATAACCAAGGAAACATTTTTCAATGCAGTCTTCCCCCTTATTCTGGGCCCAGTGTCATTCTAGGGCAACAAAACTAATACCACTCTGGGTTCCAGCATGTAGGGAAACTTAGCTCCTTCATGTAGCCTTATCTATAAGCATCTGGGCAAGCAACTGGTTTGCTCCCCAAGGACTCCACTTCCTGGGGGCTCAGTCTGTCTTGAAGTGAAGGGGCTTAGTTAGAGCTTTTCTTCCAGCCCAGCACCCAAAGGGGAAGCATACACAGAATGCTGTTCCATCATGAATGTCACCTCCCTACTGCTCCCACTCTCAAGGACCAAGTCTAAGCATGGGTAATGTTACAGATCCCTCCAAGTGAGTCTGCCCCTGGTTAAGATTTGTTACTATAAAGTAGGGAAGAGGCCAAGAAAGTACATTAAATGTAAAATAATTCTGGCTAGAAGAACGAATTCCAATGAAAATCAATGATGACACCTACATCCAGGCAAATTGGACTACATCAAAATTAAACACTTCTGTGTATAAAAATGTACAATCAACAGTTAAAAAGCAACCTATGGAATGGGGAGAAGAATTGCAAATCATATATCTGATATCAGTTAACATCACGGGTATATAAAGAACTCCTACAACTCAACATTTAAAAAAACAAACAACATGACTGAAAAATTTGCAAAAGACTAAATAGACATTTCTCCAAAAAAGATAAACAAATGGCTAACAAACACACGAAGAGATGCTCAACATCACTATTTACAAGGGAAATGAATATATGACTACAATGAGATACCACCCCACACCCATCAGTATGGCTACTGTTAAAAAAAAAAACAGGAAACAAGTATTCGTGAGGATGTAAAGAAGTTAAAATCCATGTGTGCTGTTATTGGGAATGTAAAATGGTGCAGTTTCTATGGCAGACAGTATGATGGGCCCTCAAAAAAATTACAAAAATAGGATTACTATATGATGCAGCAATTCTACTTCTGGTTATAGTCTCAAAAGAAATTAAAAAAAAAGAAATTGGGCAGACATTTGTGTACTCATGTGCATAGCAGCATTATTCACAGTAGCCAAAAGATGGAAACAACCCAAGTGTCCATTGATAGATGAATGGAAAAACAAAATTTGCTCTATCTATACAATGGAGTATTATTCAGCCTAAAAAAGGAAGGAAATTCTGACACATGCTACAACATAGATGAACTTTAAGGACATTATGCTAAATGAAATAAGCCTGTCACTAAAGGAGAGATACTGTATAATTCTGCTTGTATAAGGTATCTAAAGTAATCAAGTAATAGAAACAGAAATTAAAATGATGGTTGCCAAGGGCTAGCAGGGAAAGACTATGGGAAGTTTTGTTTAATGAGGAGAGAGTTTCAGTTTGGGAAGCTGAAAAATTCTGGAAATTTGTTTCACAACAATGTGAATGTACTTAACACTATAAAATTGTACACTTAAAAATAGTTAAGATGGTAAATTTGATACGTATTGTACCATGATTAGTAGATAGAGAAATAGAGACATAGAGAGATAGATGACAAATAGGCAGAAAGATAGGTAGGTAGATGATAGAGATAAGTGGTGTGCACAAAGGCATCTAAATCTGCACCTAGAGCTTCTTGCTCACTAATTAGCACTTGTCCTTTGGATTCCTGGTCAACTGGTACCCACTCAAATATCTGCTTCTCCAGAAGATCGTCCACGAATCACCAGACGTAGCCAGTGTTTCTGTCAAGACCTGGATACTGGCAAATGGAAACTTAAGAGTTTCAGTGTGTTCACTTACTGCCCCAGTAATTAAACATTTTCTGAAAGCCTGATCTGGGCGATGCATGTCCCCAAGGCTGAAGACAGAGCAGTGAAGGACAGTGTCTTGGCCCTGCCCTCAAAGAGCCCACAATCTGGAAGGGAAACCAGTTCTGGGAAAACCAACCATACAGCAAATATCCAGGACACAGACTAGCAAGTGCTGTGGGAGCCTAGAGAGGGGATGATTGACTGCATATGTGGGAGCTTTCTCCGAGAAGGTGGTGCCTGAGCTGAGTCCTGAAGGACAAGTGGGGCTTAGACAGACAGCAGAAGACAGCAGAGAGAGTGTTACAGGCAGGGTGAGTCCTGGATAAGAGGAAAAAAGAGGGGAGAAAAGGAAAGAATGTGAATAGCAGAGTTGAGCAATAACCACTAGTTTAAATTAATTTATTAACTTATAAGCGCCTCTACTGCAGATATGAACTTGAAGAGCCTCCCACACACTGCCAGCCTCAGGGCCTCTTCAGTAATGTTCTGTATAGAGGGGTGATGGCCAGAGCTCCCACCCACCTCCTTCTCCAGGTGGCATTTCCTTGCTCCTCACTCCCTGCCTTGGAATGGACCAGAAACGAGGAGAATAATCATCTCCCTGGTCCAGAGAAGACTGCAGAGACCTTACTCCTGGATGGCAACGTTAAAATGGATGGACAGACTAGGACTTGGAGTGCCCGATGGAGTGGCACCCCTAACAGAACACTCTTCTACCTGCCCCCTTCCTTTCCTTGCCTTAGGATACAGACACTAGGTACCTGTGCTGTCTGTAGTCATTTCTTGAACTACATACATGTGCAGGAAAATGGGGATATTCAGAACACATATTAGAAAAGCAAGGGCCAGAACCAAATGGGAAGTGGCTATGTGCAAAGGACCCAGGAGAGAGGGCAGTTTCACATTAGGGTGCACACTGTCCTGCAGATTTGCTTCTTCAGAACAGATCATTGCCCAGGCTTCCAGCCCTAGGACAGACCCCTTGAAGACAGTTCAGATGCTCCTCTCTTTCTTCCTCAGACTTGGACAGGCTAAAGCTCCTGGAAACTGAGCCAACATGGTCTTCATTGTGCATAAGCTTGGCTATTAGCTGGACTTGGAGGAGGGCTCCTAGATGATTGAGCCAAAAACCTAGGACAGAGAGGCTTTGGGGAGAATTCAAGAGGGTAATGCATACAAATATGAACACCTACACAGCTCTTCTAGTTCCTGGGATCAAGGACAAGGCTGGTAAGGCAGTTGGGCCCAAGACGTTATGGCTTATCAGCAGCAGCTGGCTCAGGGCTGTTCATCCCATCTGACAGGTAATCATGGTAATCATCTTCATTGTTCTGCTTCATCTTGGTTTCCAGAATGGTGATGCGCTGCTTAAGTTTCTGCTGGGCTCCCGTGTACTCAGCCAGCAGGCGGCCAAAGCGAGTGTGCAAGGTCTCCATGTTTGTCTCCAGCTGCTCTAGTTTCTCCTGAACGTCTACCTCCATGCTGGCTGCCACCTCATTCTCATCTAGCAGTCCCTCCTTCATCAAGATCTCCCGGCCCCTCTCCTCCAAGACCTTCTTGGCATCAGGGTACTCAGTCACAGCTTCCATAAGATCATCCTTGGATAAGCAAAAGAGATCTGAGTAACCCAGGCTGCGGATATTGGCTGTGCGTCGATTGCCCATTTTGCTGCCCTTAATGTTAAGGATACTGATCTCTCCAAAGCAACTCCCGGCTGAGAGCAGGGCATATTGAGTAACACCATCATCAGCCACTACTGCCAACTTTCCCTCCTTGATTATGTACATCTCCTTGCCAATATCACCCTTGCGGCAAATGTAATCCCCAGGGCTGAAGACCTGAGGACGAAGCTTCAATACCAGCTCCACCAGCAGGCCAGCCTCACAATCCTGGAAGATGCGCACTTTTTTGAGGGTGGATAGATGGACATTGATGGCTATCTCAGCCCTCAGCTTCGCTGGCAAGTTCTTGAGAACTTCCCGCTCATCCACACTTTTCTTATTGGTCCACAGGTAGTCAAACCACTTAATGACCTTGGCTTCCATCTCCTTACTGACCTTTCGGAACTGCATGTAATGTTTGACAGCATCAATCTTGGCCTGGAATTCAGCCCGAGTGGCATTCATGTTGGAGATCATAGAGCCCACATTCCCCACAATGGTGGCAAAGATGAGGACACCAATCAAGAAGTCAAAAATGACAAATAAGTACTCCTCATCCTTTACAGGAGGTGGTGTCTCCCCAATGGTGGTGAGTGTCAGTGTAGACCAGTAAAGGCAGTAAATGTATTCCCTAGCCAGGTAACCATACTCAGGGTCAGTGATATTGGGATAAACCCAAGTGTCAACCCCAAAGCCAATAGACTTGGAGATGGCATAGTAGATGCAGGCATTCCAGTGGATGATGACCAAGATGTAAAGGACCAAGTTGCTGATTCGGAAGATGTTGGGGTAGCTGGTGCGTGTCTCAGTGCGGTCAAAGAATTCAAACATGCGGGCAAAGTGTAGCAGGCGGTTAAAACGCAGCTCAGGGCTGTGGATGCCCACAGCAAAATAGATCAGATCCGTGGGAATGATAGAAGCTACATCCAGCTTGAACTGCAGGGTGTGGATATAGTTGTCCCGCAACTTCTTTGGATCTTTGACCAGCAGCCCCTGCTCCAGAAAGCCTAGTAGAGACACAAATCAGTATATCAGCTCTGCTCTCAAGCCTGTCCTTCCTAATTGGCTAATGTTCAGCAAGGGAGAAACTGTGCATTCAACCCTCATTCCTAAAGAGAGGTATAGGAAATTCACATAGCAAAGCTAGCATGAAGGACCCCAAGAGATGATCCCAAGGTCTAAACCTCACTAGGCAAATGGGGACTATAAGATTCAAAGAGGAGCAGACACCAACCCAAGTCCCAGCCAGGCAGTTGAGTCTAACACTGTGTCAAGAGAGCTTCCTGAAAATGTGGACTCAGGATTTTGGACCTATGGGTCATGCTCCTGCCTGTGCATCACAGTTACTCACTTACCTGTGTGCAGTCGGATGAAGAGGTCCACAATGTACACCACATCTGAGAAGTAGTCCAGCACTAGCCACACTAGGTAATAGGTTTTCTGTAGGTCACTGAAGCAGGCTCTGTAGGAAGACAGGACTGGGCTTCACCCTCAAAGCCAGTCAAGGATCACTGGAGGCCTCAAACTGAGTGCCCACTGAGTGCAGGTCTTGGGATGGCTACCAGGATGCTGATGATTCACAGTCAGTCTGGTGTCATGCAGAAACTTAATGACAAGCAACTTTTACTCCAACTCTTATTATTGGATAGATATCCATAAATAAACATCTACACTGACCATTACTTGTCTATCTCATCCACTGAACCATGAATGCCAAGAAGACAGAGACTACCTCTGAGTCATTACTGCACGCCCCATGCTCTAGCCCAGAGCACCAGGATTTGACAAGTGTGAGTTAAATGAAAAATGAGTCATTGGAAGTATGAATTATAATACACAGCTGAATAACATCCATGCCCATCTTTTCAACATACACCTATTGAGAGCCCAATACAGAGCACTGGCCTATCCATGTCAGAGAGAAGATAGTAGTTGGGCTTAGCCTAAAGGTAGTGGTAATGAAGAAAGATTGGAGGATGCAGTAGAGTTTTAGGAGGAATTAACAAGACTTGGTGGACTGAATGGGTAGAGACCTAGGATATGGACGTAATAGGAGATAGAACCCAGGATGATGACCCAATGATTATATTAGTCAGAGGGAAAAGCAGTTAATTCTAACTACTTGGTCGCATTTCACATAAAAGCCCAACCCCTTCCTCTGCTGCACAAAGCCTACAGAATAGTCCTGTGACTGCCTCATGCTCACTTGGAGTCCTCCAGCCACACTAGGCCATCCTGAGACAAGGTTTTGACACTTGTTCCTCCTTCCCAGAAAGTTTCTTTCACCAACCTCATGTCTCTTGGGCATTTGTTTTGTTCATATTTGCTGCCAGTGTCTCCCACTAGCCTGAGAGCTCCAAGACAGCAGTGACCTGATGGATGTTCAGTCAAATCCTTGCTGAATGAATAACTGAAGTGGGGGATGGGGTGGAATGGGAAAGCTACCTGTAGAGAGTGGCTTTGGAACTGAAATTGCGAGAAGAATCTCCATAGGCTAAAAATGGGGAGAGGGAATTTTCTCTTGAGGCAAGAACATGTTATTATCCAAGAGTAGAGAATGCTAGGGCTGGGGTTTGTCCAGAAGGTAGAGCTAGTGAGAAGGTCAGGTCCAGAGGGCCTTGAAGGCTACATTGAGGGCTTGAACTTGATCCCGTCAGCAATGAGGGACCATTGAAGGGTTTGTGAGGAAGGACTGACAATCAAATCCCAGTTTATACAAAGCATACTAGTTGCAAGTGTGAAGGATGCATTAGAGGGGACAAGAGTGACTGAAAGAAATGGGTTCAAGGCTGTTGTACTTGTCCCAGGGAGAAAGGAGGGTGGCCTTACCAAGGACAGTGTTGGTGTGGATGGAGGAGTAGGAACAGATTATGGATACCAGGAAAAGGATAAAGATGAAGCTTTAGTAGCATATTAAACTGGAAGGTAGGAGGGGGCATTGAGGGTTAATAGGGCAGAGGGAGGTGCCATTGGCAAGCAGGAAATTCAGAAAGAAGGCTGAGCTGGAATGAGCTCTGCGTCCACAGCTGAGACTGGTATTCTCTCAAACCCAAAGCCTGTGCCCTGGGCTTCTTTGGCCACCCCCTCCCAGATCCCTCCCTGCTCACCTGGCCACCAGCAGGCACCAATTGTAGAGGACAAGCATAGCAATGACAAATAGCCAGCGGTAGTACCAGTCTCCAGCTGGGTCCAAGACAAATAGTTCAAATTTCTTCCTGAGGAGACAGAGGCCAGGCTTGGGGACTAGGTCCCCAGTGTGGCAGCACCCCAGCTCCCAGAGGCTAGGGGTCCCTTAAAAAGTAACACTTATGAGGATGTACAGAGTAAGGACTGAGTTGGCTCAGGGCCTCATTTTCAGAAAGCCACAACTTGGTACTGGGCATCTGAGTAGAGGTCACATAGATAAGAGTCACCCTTCTTCCTATTTTAACCCCACATAGGCCCATTGGCTCCAATGACTTATGGAGACTCCTTGCTCAGAGGGCAAGGCAAGGGGCAGTGTCTTTATTGGGGTTGGCCTCAGGACCTAAGGAGGGACTTCCACAGGATGGTAATGAGGGCTCAGGGATCCCTCCTGGGAAGAAAGAGGAACTCCAAGCAAGTGAGTGCCATGTGCTTCCTGCCCACCCCACTCTCCTTGTTTGGTCTCTGGCCTCCAGCTCCCAAATCACTTTCCCAGAAGCTACGTCCTGTCTTGGCAAAAGCTCTTTTGCCCCACTGGCCAGAATTGTGGAATGTTGGCTTGGCCAGACACCCCCAGTTGCCTACTCATTCCTCAAAGAATAGACCCTCTGGTTCCACCTCTCTGCCCTCCCTACTCCTTCCTGCGCAGTTGTTCCAGGCCTTCCTTAGCCAGTTAGCCCCCAGTATGGCCTCTCCAAAGGCCCACCTCTGTACCCACATTGGCACTGGTGTGGTCATACTCTCAGCAGCACTCCCCAGTTTCACCCTTCTCTGCATTTACTGACTGCTGAAACTGAGAGGGGCTGGTACATATTTAGGTGCCCTTGCTATTTGCCTCATTAGCAGCAAGAGGACATATGAAAAAGGGCAGCTAAGGGAAGAAAAGCAACCAGGGGCTCCCATGACAATTGGCCCCTGGAAGTTGGAAAGTTTGTGAACAAGGAAAATGGAAATGTACTGGAGTTAAAACCATAGCAAGTCTCCTCTGCCAACTCCTTTACCTATCATGGCAGGGTTTGGTATAGACCCCAGTCTGTCCCTGGTGATGGCATAAGAAAAGTCACCAAACCCTACAATTGCATGCTTGGGAGTCCCTCCAGTCCCAAAAGCTGGAAAACTATACTTGGTGCCCTTGCCCTCGCCGTCCTTGTTGCCTTTGCCATCGTCTTGCTGTGTTGTCACGGTCTGGAGCTCAGGCCCACGGAAACGTTCCAGGAATGAGTCAGGTCGAGGTTCCTCCTCACGGAAATTCTTGTTGGCCCACTCTCTGATGATCCCCACCAAGCGGACAATCCTAGAGATGACAGGGAGCATGAGCCAGAGAGGAGAATCATACTGTTCAGAAAGGACCCGGACCCAAGAGCTCACTATCTGTTGAGGGAGATGGAGAGGAGACCCTGGAAACAGGCCAGTCTATGATGTCCCCCATGCTAAGAGTTGGGAAGGGGGCCAGCACTGAGGAGAGAGAGGAGTTCAGGTATGTCTCTGAATGCAGCCTGAGGGGTAAGGGATAGCTCTGAGAAGACTCCCTGTAGGAGGTGCCATGTCAGTTGATTATGAAGAACAAATAGGTGGTTTCCAGAGCAAGATAAAGATTGTGCTAATGGAGGACAGGCCAGGAGGAAGATTGGCCTAAGTTTCTTGATTTCCTTATGGAGCCTTATGACTCTGGGCTGCAGATCTCAAGGTCCTCTACTTAGACCCTTTTGCTGGAAAAGATTCCCCCCCCTTCTCTCAATGAGGAGACAGACAATTCTAAAGGGAATGATCCACTGACCACTTCTAGCTTGCTCACAGGAGCCTCCTCAGAAAAAAACTGCTTCCTAAAGATCTTGGCAGAAAGGCTCAGTTGGAGTGAGACAAGGAGACTCATGGTAACCACTCTGATAGGCCCCATGGGCAAGAACAGGTAGCAGGAGGGCAGTGGTGGAACCCACCTGCGGAAGCCACCCCTCCCCCGCTGGGAGGCATCCACCTCCGCCAGCCTCTGCAGTTCTGAGGAGGTGTCATCATCGGCTGTAGATTGTGGCCTGTAGAGGAAGGAGCAGAGTTGACCAAGGTTTCTCTGGGCATACTTTGTCTCCTATTATACTTTTATCTCCTGGAAGGTGCTTAGAAATCCCATGGTCCCTTTAGAGGGTAACTTTAAGCCAAAGATTGTTTGCTCTGTGGCAGTGAGGCAAACTGGGAGAAAGGAGAAGCCTCCAGGTCATCTCTGAAATGATCCAATCCAATAGATTCACCTGATTTTTGTCCTGTGGTCATCTTTGCCATTGGCCTTGATGGCAGGAAGTGCATGGTGGTTGTGGTTATTGGTTGGGGAACTCTTCACACCATTGGATTTTTCTGTCATCCTCCATGTATGACCGATATCCTCACCTGCTTGAGAGATGGCCAAAAGGAAGCTCACAGACAATCTTAGATACCATATAAAGTAGAAGAGTTGCAGGTGAGCAGTGAGAACAGAACCAGGGCTCACCTGGAAAACCTCAGCATTCCTGGGTACTGCTATGGCAATGCAGGACAGGGGGATCCAGCACTGTCTAAGTACCAGGCTCTAAACACCAAAAGGTGATGGTCTGTCCCCACCATGCCCGGTAATTTAAAAGGAAACAGGAGTAAATTGCAAAATGTGTTTATTTTTCTTTTACTGCAGTGAATTTTTTGATAAATTGACTATCAATGCTAAAATGGAACAAAACAGCGGCACCTGAGTGGCCCAGTCAGTTAAGCATCCAACCGTTGATTTTGGCTTAAGTCATGATGTCACGGTTCGTGATATTGAGCCCCATGTCTGGCTCAGTGCTGACAGCATGGAGCCTGTTTGGCATTCTCTTTCCTTCTCTCTCTCTCTCTCTCTCTCTCTCTCTCTCTCTTTCTCTCTCTCCTCTTCCCCTTTCTCTCTCTCAAAATAAAATAAAATAAAATAAACAAAAAAATAGATAAAAACTGTCTAAGACATCTTCTGGTGCTTTGGCTTTGCAGATGTCTTGCACATGCTTACACTGCTGAGCACCTCCAAACCAGCCACTGCCCCAAAACTCCTGCCCCATGGAACGAGATGTATCTCCTTGACCCAAAACAGCTGCCACCTCCTCTGGCTCTCTGACTCTCCTGAGCCAAGACCACGTTAAAACTCATGCTCCTCAGGTGGGAGTCCATTTTTCATTGACTTTTTCAACTAGGGGTACTGTCTCTGGGGATCCTCCTTTCAGCTCCAGTCATATTCTTTCTAGCACACATTCCAAGTAATGTTGCACAAGCTGAGAAACAAAGAGGAGCTCTGTGGGTCGAGCAGGGAATGAAGAGGAGAGAAGGGAGAGCTCCCATAGGCTCCATGAGCTCCATGGGCTCCATAGGCAGTGGTACCAGGCAGGACTCTCTCCTTTGGGCTACAGGGAGCCTTGGAAGAGCTGAGAAGTAACATAGGTAGAGCAGCATTATATTATAGAAATATCCTCTGGCTGCTAGGTAGAGACTGGATTAAATGGGGAACAAGATTGAAGGCAAGGTGGTAGGGAGAAAGCTGAAGAAGATGGTGCCAAGAGAGCCTGAGGTAAGTGAGTAGAGTGTAAAACTACTCAGGAGGGAGAAAAGGCAGAACTCAGAGATGGATGGGAGAGCAAATGGGTGGAATCACACAAAAAGAGAATACAGAGTGAGGGATGAGTTCAGAGCTCTGGAGAACTCCAACATTTAAGATATGAGTAGAGGAGGAGGTGTCCACAAAATAGACTAAGAACAAGGAGCCTGAGAGGCAAAATCCAGAAGAGAGACAGGAGATTGTATACTGCAGTATTTCTTGGCATGGGGTCAGGGGGGCTAGGGCAAAAGAGACTCAGGGCAGCTCTTCTCTGCTCAGGCTGGTCAGCATGCCCCACCAGATTTTGATCAGAAATGATCAGCACACTCCCCAGGTTACCTATGGTCCCTACTGCTGAAACCCTGCCACTCCCCACCTTTTCATCTCCCCCTCCCCATCCACTTGTTCCAGCTTCAGAAGCTGTCACCATGGTGATGGCAAGTACATCAAGCTCCGTGGTGAGTGGTAATAACAAGCAGCCTCAAAGCTGCTCCCCTGGTGCTCTCTGTGGGACTATGGCACTGGGATGCTAATGAAGGCACCTGAGGAATAGGAAGCAGCATCTCTGAGTCCCTGCTTGGACCCTAGAGGCAGCAGACCATGGAGACAGAAAGTTCCAGGCAATGCAAACAAAGTTGATGCCATTCACACTGATCAGAGTGGGCCTCGGTAGAGCACTGTTTAGTGAATGAACAGCAGGGGTACAGGTGGGGCAGTAAAGGGCAAATCCATTGCAAGGATGGAAAGTACACTGGTGTGAGGGGGTTAGACCCAGAGTGGAGAGTGAGCAGAGGAGGTCAAGCCAACCCATGGAGGCTGCAAACACCAAGCAGAGGACTAAGGACAGCCTCTCACTGATAAACATCTAGTGCAGGTGCTGCCTGTCACAGTTGGACCTCTTCCTTACTTACTAATCATCCCTAATAGCAGTGGCTCTCAGCCCACAAAAGGGACAGCTCTGGGGGCACATAAAATTTATGCCCTCTCTAAGGTCCTAGCACCAAGACAGATTCCTATCCCATGATTTCTATTCCTTCTCTGCTGGGAACAGACCCTTCCTTCAGTCTGGTTGCCTAGCAGCTGCCCTGCCACACACACTTTTATTCATCAGGACCACCCTTTCAGGCTGCTTGGCAGGGAACAAAGGCAGGCAGCAATCCCCTTACCCTGTAGGCAGCTAGGCCACTGGTTCTCATCCTCACACTCTCCAAAAATTTCATCTAGTCCTAAGGCTTCATTTACCATCATGTCCCAAAGCAAGATCAGAACCCAGGCGTCTCTCCAAAGCTACCCACCCATATCACCAGCTGCCTGGTAGAAATCTCCTTTGAGGCACATTAAATGCAACATAGCTGAAACTAAACTTGACACCTTTGCCTACAAATTGGTTTCTCCAGGTTACCCATCTCATAAAGGGGCCTGCCTTCTACCCAGTCATCCAAACCAGAAACTTGGATGTCAACCATAACTCCTTGTTTCTTTCCATCATCACATCAAGAGAGTGTCTATCTTCAGTCAAATGAACCCCCAAAGTGTCAACAATCTGTCCATCCACTATCTTCCATTCCCAAGGCACTGGCCTGGTCTCAAGTCTTCACTATTGCTCTCTAGACCTGCTGCATCAGACTCTGGCCCAATCCTCACCAGGCTCTGGACTGGAGGGAAGACATGGACACTTTCAGGGTTTGCTGGGAGTTAAAGCTCTCTGAGGGGATGAGAGCATAGAAGGAAGTGGAGGGGAGTTCTGAGGACCTGTAAAGGTGAAAGGTGACCCAAGAAGCTGAAAGAGTGGGAGATACTGAGGACAAGCACCAAAGAAGGGAGATTTTCAGGAAGGGAGGAGGCTTCAGGAGCCCACCCTTGCATCAAGAAGAGCAGGATTGCCTGTGGGGCCTGTCTTTGTCTACTGCCTCAAGCAAGAGCAGCCTCCAACCTCCCGCCTCCCTCTCCTCTGGCAGTCATTAGATTATTCTCTGTATTTATAGGTCTGATTCTACTTTTTGTTTGTTGGTGGGGAGATGGGAAAAACAGGTGAAATGGAGTGGAAAATACAGGCTTCCACTTATGTAATGAATGCATAACAAGGATAAAAAAAAGGTACAGTGTGGAGAATATAGTCAATGATATTGTAATCGTGTTGCAAGGTGACATATTGTAGCTACACTTGTGGTGAGCACAGCATGACAGAGAAGTTGATTCACTATGTTGTACACCTGAAACTAATGCAACATTATGTGTCAACTATACTTAAATTTTCTAAGAAAAAAAAAAGAGCAGCCTCTGGGAGTGGTGGTAAAAAACAGCATGTTTTGCAGGGTTTCATAAGTGAGTAGTAGGAGGCGAGAAAGAAAAGATATGAATATAGCTAACTCTTTCCAGAAGCTTGACTGAGAGAGAAAGGAGAGAGATAGAGGTTCTCTGTGTTGCTCCTGTTATTCTTTTACTAAAAGGAGATTTTAAAAAAGCAGGTATAAAGTTTTTGAAGAACAATTCAACAGATAATGAAAGTATCTGTGCATGTGACCAATTCCATTTAAGGCTGGAGCTCATGAAAGATGGATATAATGGGTGGCTCCAGGTACCAGAGGAGTGAGGGGAGACTTATGAAGAACATAGAGGAAGGGGCCAATAATGAATAGACTAGGAAGGAAGGAGGTGACAGACAGGTTAGATGGGGATGGGGATATTGTGAGAAACACCCGAAGGGGCTCAGTCATGTGAGAATTCTCACATTCTCAGTGAAATGAAAGAGGTTTCATCTTCAGAGGCATCAGGCAACAGTAGATGCAGACTGGAGGCCAGAAGGTTTGCAATGGCTGCTGCAGGGTTACACAGGGGAAACTGAGTAAGTGTGAGGGCAGGACTAGGCTGGGCAAGAAAGACAGCACACCATGTAACTGGCAAAGGGAAGAGAAATGGGTAGGGTCCTAGATGGAAAGTGGGACACCCAAGGAAGAAAGCTTTCAGAGTAACACAATGATTCTGTAAAAAGGCTGATGTCAATCATGATATAGTTCTGGACCTCTTTTCTCTTCACCTACAAGTTGAGCAACCAACCCAAAACTTTTATAGAAAAACAAGATCCAAGGAGTTTCTTGGATCCTGGTTGAAAGCATTCTCAGGACAATTCCTTCAGAGATGCTAAAGCCAGGGACAGAAGGGACAAAGTAGTCATACAGCCAAGACAAAAAGGCAGATTAGCTTCCCGTTTGTGGCTCATTCAAATGCTCACTGCTGCCTGGTACTCTTTTATTCACTCACCTATCCCATGCATATTTCCATGGCACCTATTGTGCATCAGGTCTGTGATAAGTGCTGAGGTTAAAGAGAGTTTGGCCGAGTCTCTGAAAATGTTGTTCCCAGAATAAAAGGAAAGACAGGAGCACAAGTCATCCTCAGAGTCACTTCTCAATTCATGTCTATTCTGTTTCTCAACAACATTTAACACATCTTATCTACTCTCTCTTTCTTGAAATAAGGGGTTCCACTCTCCTTGTTCTCCTCCCTCACTGGCCACTTCTTACAGCGTCCTATAAAAGCATCTTCCTCTTTCCTAACTTTAAAGTTTGGAGTTTTCTGAACTCAGTCTCTGGATGGATCCCTTATCTGTTCTTTCATTTCCTCAGTCAGGGTTGTGGCTTTAAACACATCTGTATTCCGATGACTTGCAAATTTATAACACCAGCCCAGCCTCTCGCCTGAACTCCAGTTTGCCTCCCTGACATTAGGGAACAACGGTCAATGACCACTAAGAGACAGGAAGAAAATGATCCCTACACTTGCCCCAGATTACTTTTGTGAGAGGTCCCAGACTGTGTTACAGAGACAGGAAACCCAGGTGGAGCCTTATAGATTCCTTGGATTGAGAAGACAGGCGAGAATATCCAAGGAAACCAAGGCAGTTAGAGTTTGCAGAACAGAGTACTGGAGAAGAGAGAACTGCAAAGAGACACAATTCTGGAGATGTGCAGAGACCCTTTCAAGTATTCACCTGACCATTTATCAACACACACCTATGATGAAGGAAGTTATCTATGGCTGGGGAAATAATGATTCCAAAAAATTAGAGGTAATAGCTCCCAACCCTAACACAGGGCTTAGAATAGTGTCTGATGGCACCAACTAGACTAGAAAACCTAATGATTAATGGGTATTGGGTAGAGTGTCCAGAAGGGTCCTGATACTGTAATGGAGAATAATTCATTCCTATACTGAACCCTGTTCTGGTCCCACTGAAAAAGTCTGAAAAGCAAAACTCAAAAGGATCAAACCCTTTCCAAATAACTTAACTTCACCCCAGAGCAAGACCCAAAAATATTTTTGAGAATTAAAAAAAAAGTATCCAGCATCCAACAAGGTAAAATTCACAATGTGTGGCATCCACTTAAAAATTACCAAGCATACAGATAATGTCTCTATAATGATGAGGAAATTATCTACCAATTAAAATAAATCCAGAACTGATACAAGTGTAAAATTACCAGACAAGGGTATTAAAATACTTAACTATATTCCATATGTTGAAAAAGTTAGGTAAGAGTATGGAATATATGAAAAGACCCAGATCAAACTTCTAAAGATGAAAACTACAAATTCTGAAATGAAAAGTACATTAGATAGAACTAATTGCCAATCAGATGTTGCAAAGAGCTTAGTAAACTTGAAGACAACAAGTTTCATGTTGTTTAATGTATTTTATCTAACATAATAAAATTATCTAAAATGAGGGATGCCTGGGTGACTCAGTCAGTTAAGCATCCAACTTTGGCTCAGGTCATGATGTCACAGCTCGTGAGTTCAAGCCCCACGTCAGGCTCTGTGCTCAGAGCTCGGCTGATAGCTGAACCTGCTTCAGATCCTGTGTCTCTCTCTCTCTTTGCCCTCCTCTGCTGGTCTCTGTCTCTCTCTCTCTTTCTCTCATTCACTCTCTCTCTCTCTCTTTCTCAAAATAATAAACATTAAAAATTTAAAAAAAAATCAACTGTCCAAAATGAAGCACAAAGAGAAAAGAGAAACAGGAAAAGAAAGAGCAAAATGTCAATGAGCCATAGGACAACTTCAAGTGGCTTAATATAGGTTTTGGTGAAGTTCCTAAAGGAGAGAGAGAAAAATATATATATTTGAAGAAATAATGGCCAATTTTTTTTCAATTTTGAGAAAAACTATAAGCCCACAGATACAAAAATCTCACTGACCTAAGCACAAGAAAAATCAAGAAAATGATACCAAGGCACATTATAATCAAATTCTGCAAATCCATTGATAATGGAAAAATCTTTAAAGTAACCAGAGAAATAAGACACATTATGTACAGTCACAAAAGTAAAACTGAAGTCAAATGTCCAATAATAAAGGTAGGACCTGATAGTAATAAAGGCAAAATCTGTCTCTCAAGCTTTCCTTCCAACTTCCAACCGGACATCATTCTCTAGTTCCCCTTGGACAACAGCAGTTCACCTCATCCCAAATCACACTGAATTCACCACCACCATCAGCCTTTCAAAAGACACTTGTGACCGACTGAGACTTCAAGCCTTCAGCTTCTGGCCTTCAGTGTGCCTTGGTACTCAAGCTTCTTCCTGAAGAGCATGTCCAGGCTCAGTCTCCCTGTGCACAGCTTCTCACCAAGTTTTCAAAGTCCTAGGGTGAAATCCACACTATGCCACCTTTCTTGTCAACACCGTCCTGCACTAGAATGTGCACTGCCTGAGGGCAAGCATCAGTATCTGCATTGTTAGTCACTGCATCCCCACATAGCACTGAAGCTGGCTCCTGGAAAGCACTGATATACACATTGATGAATGAAAGTAAGGAAGAGATGGAGAGAGGGGTAAGAAAACATAAACCTTAGTGCAGTTCTCAGAAATCTCAGAAGACTCAGCTCAGAAGAGGAAACTGCTAGTAGAGAGACTCACTCCAGTGCCGCTTCCTGGAAATCTCATGAGTCCCTCCAGGTGACCAAGTATCCCAACTTCTTTTACAGTCCAGGCCATCTTGGCCTCAGATTCAAGTTAATAGCAGCCAGATTTTTTATTCTATGATTAGGAAGGGAATTCTTCCATGACTGACAGCCTAGAAAGGTGGGCTCCAAGTCTCAGCCAGAAGCTAGTGCCTCAGATATTCAATCCTAGCCATTACAGCAGAGAAGGTCCTAGGCTGCAGGCAAAGGATAGTACCAAGAGGTGAGTCATGCACACCATGGGTGGCTGGGAGGTAAGGGCAAGCAAGCAGGAAAGCAGGGAGGTAGGCAGGCAGGCATACAGTGACAAGAAGAACCAAGAAAAAGCTAGAACCTGGGGGTACAGAGGAAGCTTCTCACTCATTCAGTAGCTATCATGTGCTGAGTATTTGACCTGAGTTAATTCACTTCATCCTCACAATCTGACGAGTCTGATACTATTATTATTCCCACTTCACAGTTTCAAACCTAAGCAATCTGGCTCCAAAAGCACACTCAGCCACAGGGCCAGCCTGGAAGGTGAACAGAATCAAGAAATCGGGCATGACTACAAAGAGGAGAATTAGGTCATAACTGCACCAGGCACTGCAGGCTCTTGTAGAGCTGAAATTGCAGTGACTCCTTGTACCTCAGGCTTGGAGGGACACCTGAAAGGGGCCCAGCTATGGCAAAGGAGAATTAGCAGGAGCTCAGAGTGGGCAACAAGCTGGAGGTGGAGTAAGTACCTGGAAGGCAGTAAATCCTTGATGTTTATCCACTTTTGGTTATCATCAGCCACCCTGAGGTCAGGCTCCAGCATAGCTTCTTTAAGAAACAGATGCTTAAGAACTATTTGTTGAATGAACAAAGTCTCCAGAGAGACAGGGCTTTGTACAAGAGGTCTAGTAGGCCACCATAGTTGACCATTCCTTTGGCAATGGGCTGCAGCCTCTAGTGTAGACACCATGACATCAGAAACTTGCCATGGTTTGGCTTCTTTTGCCAAGACAGAATTCATTTCTTTACAAACTTGGGGTTAGGGCATTATTTCTGACATCAGCCACACTCAGTCCATACCCCAGGGGAGGGAGGCTCTTCCTAGGACAGGCTGGACCCTAGAGATAGTAGTTCATATCCCCAATACCTGTTGTCCCCACTGAGAAGCCCCTTCTGTGCTCCACATCCCCAGGTGCCCATTGGCCATCTCTATCTCCTGGGGGCAGTCATTGCACCTTGGACTCAATATGTCCCAATCTGACATGACCTTCTGACCCCAGCCCCAACTCTTATCTCCCCAGTGCCTTATCTTGAGAAAGCCACATCTCCCCCCACAGGTGCTTAGTCCAGAAAGCTAGGAATCATCCTTGGTATGCCCCACTCCATCTGTAAATCCTGTTGGTTCTACTGCCGAAATCTTCCTTCAGTACCTTCTTTCTTGTCTAGCCTGACTGCTGTTGCCTTAGGCCTGGCCTCAACCCTTGTCACAGCCTTCTGACTCTTTGCTTCTTTGCCTCCAAACCCACAGCCCTACCTCGTCTCTACCTTCCACACTGCAAGAGTGAGTTCAGTAAGTCTATACCAGGGTCTGTCACTCCTGCATCCAAAACCCATGGAATGGGCAGATGCCCTCACCTTAGAAATAAACTTTTTCACAGCAGGGACTTGTCTATTGTGTTTAGTCATTAATCTCAAAAGCCTAGCCCAATGATAAGCACATATGTATTTGGGAACTGAATGAACGAACAAATGAATGAATTTCCTGAACTTGCACTTTCCCAAATCTATATCTTGTTTTATTTTCACTTTTACCCACTTTATTTGTATCATAAACTTGTCATTTCCTTACATGTTTATTGTCTATCCCTCACAAGATAGTTACATCGACATGAATAAGGATATGGTGTGTTAAGTAATTATTGAATGGATATATGAATCATCTACATGACAAATTCCAAACTCTGCATTTGGGCATTCAAATCTCTTCTGGATTTCACCAGACCTATCTTTGCAGCCTCATCTCTTATGGAACCATCTCGTGTTGGAGCCTGGTGGGGTGTGGCCAGGTCTGGTCCTAGAAGTTTTGAGGCCACCATAGCACCTAAGGGCCAACCAACTATACACCCTGTCAGCCACAGTTGGGGTTCAACTCAAAGCACATGTATCCAGTCCAAGCACTTAATGTCACTCCCTTTAGGTAAGGCAGCCGTCACCCTGGAGGCTTCACCTCACAAGTGGTACTAAGGGCTCTTCTCATGCTCTTTCAACAGCAGGGACAGGACACTGGCAGGAAATCTAGAGACTAGGCCACCTCAACAGTAGCTGCCTCTTATGGCCACAGGCCAACATGGATGGAGGGGACACTTCCTGGCCTGGGGTCAAGCTGCGATAAAGGGCAAGCTCAGGTGAGATGCAAAAATGAAGAGCCTGTCCCTGCCCTAGGTCTGGGTCTAGAATCTTTCCTCAGTCAGAAGCTCCAAAAACTTGATTGCAGATGCAATCAAATAGTAGAAGGGCTGGCTCCCAAAGCCTGAGAGGCCTGTAGTGGTAACTCTTCCTCAAGGCTCTGCTGAAGAAGCCAGAGTGAACTCAAAGGGCTGAAAGCAAAGACTGAAATCCCAGTAGGAGTTCTGAAAGAAGCACTACATAACCCCCACCCCTACCTCCATTGTTCCTCATATGCAAAGAGCCATGGAGCTCCAAGTGGCACACTCCCCATGCTCTGAGGCTGGGATACACAGAAATGCCCTGGGCTAGGCAGACAGTGGAGGCAGGTGTAGGAGGTAAGACCCACAAGATTCTCCTTCTCTCCCACCAAACCCTGTCTGGCCAAGCAGCCCCTCAGCCCCTCTACTTCAAGCCTCCTCAAACCAGTCTCTTCCACTCTCCTAGAAGAGAACAAAGACTCAGCAGCCTTGCACCAAGCTTAAGATAGAACTCTGTGTCTACATACTCCTAGAGTCCCCAGGATTTCATTCAGCTGCTATGACAAGGGACAATGGTTCCCCACACAGCCACTTTCCCTCAGCTTCCTGGGAAGACCAATCACATGAAATACCATGTCAAGACAGGCTCTAGGACCTGTACACTTTCATGGGCTCCTGCCCCTACCACATGGAGACCACCAGCCCTGGCCACAAGATGGTGTCAGCCCTTGATCAGTGGCTGCCTCAACCCAATGCCTGTCCCTTTCCTTACCAATCAGATGGTTTCAGAGGCAGGCTGTCCCCTGGCCACAGTCAGCATCCATTGGTCCATCTGTGAAGCCTCCAATCAGAGATAAGACCTTGGGGAATCATCAGCACTTGATGCCAGCAGTTACCTCCTAGTGCTCCTAGTCCCAAGCCTGTGGGGTCCCTTAATCCCCACCCAGCTGGGAGCCCCCCAGTCAGAGAGCTTCTCCACGCTCCCTGACACCAACAGGAGAGGCTGGCAGTGGCCCAGAGGAGCTCATGCCCACAGCTGCAGCAAGCTCAAGACCCTGGCTCAGAGTGGCACCTCCCCACTGGAGAAGCTGCTGGGCCTGCTGGCTGGATGTGTGACCTTGTCACTGTGGGCCTTCTACACCTCAGGCTATAAGCAGGTAAGGGCTGAATGCTGTGCTGCCTGGTTGTGGGAGCTGCTTGTCTGCCCAGACCTAGGAGCCAGCCCCTCCCAAGCTCCCTGAGGAGCCCTCGCTTACATGGAGCATGCATCACTCAGGGCTTTGCGTCTGGGGACTCAAAGCTGCCAGCTCACTGCCCCCATGCAGCTGCCTCCTGGTCTTGGTCACAGTCCTGGCCAGACTACCTCAATAGATGGCAAACCAAGGAGAAACCTGGGAAACAAAAGAGATTCTTGGGGTGGGACAAGGTTGGAGAGGAACCCATTACTTCTTCTCCAGCTCTGTCTGAACTTGGACTCTAAGAGGGGCCATGGTTGGGGAAGTGAAAGAAGTCAAGGACCCTTGGGTGGCAAGTCATTAAGTCCTTTGCAAGAGACCGGGATTTCAGCCTGCTACCAGGTACAACAGAGCCCCCTCCATGCACCTCACATCTCTCTCTCTACATGCCCACCTTCCTCTTCCAGGCTTCCCCAGCTGCTGGGAAGCCAACCTGAGACAAAACTAGAATATTGAGTTTCAGCCTTTGCCAGGGCTGATAGGGGTTTAGGGACGAGTCCAGTGGGACAAACATGACCAGAGGCTTACAGTTTTCCTTACCTGTACACACAGCTGGGGAATTACCTCATCCCTGAGCGGGTTGCGTGGGGTGGCTTACGTGAGATCGTGTGCATAAGGCCCAGGACACAAACAAGTACGTGTATCTGCATGTGACAGTGACAGTTTGCAAGGATGCACACCAAGCTGAACATGGGAGTTAGTTCTATAGAGGGGCTTAACATTGTGAGATAAGGGGATTTGTTAGCTAAACCTATAATGTTTGTTTTTTTCAGAAAGATATCATCAAGCAGGACTTGTGTAATTATTTTTTAAATGTAATGTGCTGGCACATAGTAGGTGAACCAAAGAAAGTAGTGCTCAGAATTGACTTACTTTTATGCCAAAGTATTTTCCACAGGGGGCATGTCCTAAAGACTAGACTTGTATGACTAAGGCAAGGCCAGCCCTCCTTTCAGGAGGCAATCAGGCCAGAATTGCTCTCCAGGGACCCTGGTCAGAGGCCATCCTACCAGACCTTTACTTCTACTAAATGCCAGGGATGCAGAAGGCAATGGAAGCAGTGCCTTCCTTCTAGCAGCTCCTGATCCAGTGTGGGCATCAGCTATGTACTCCTCTAATGCAAAGCCTGGGCAGCCCATAGGAAGTTTCATAGAGGAACGATAAACAGCACACTCCAGAAGAACCCCTTCCACCACATCCAAGTATAAATGAGTCTCTCTGCTCCTCCACTTGCCCAAGAAGTTCAAACCTTCTTGGGAGATGGGTTGGGCTAATGCTGGAGTGCTTGGGCAAGGCCAGAGCAGCTTGGCAGGGAAACAGCATCAAGGAAGCAGATGCTCCCAATGGATTATAGTCAGAAGGCCTAGTAGGAGGTGCCAAACCCTATAATAGGGCCCATAACAGAACTCTGCAGAAGGACCCACTGCCTGTCTCCCAGGCTGCCATGGAGAATAGCATAGGGAAGCTTTGGCTCCAGTTCCGCTCTGGAGGGCTCCATAGATGGAGTGGGCAGGCAAGGCTGGTAGCCAAGTAGTCACACCACAAGGCAAAGTATGGAGGCCAGCCAGGGCCCAGGCAAGTTCTCCACCTTAGCTTACCTAGCCCGAGAAGCATTTCTCCAGGGGGCTGCCACACTGTTTGTTTGCAACTTAGCTAAATTGCTCCCAAGAGTAAACCTTTGTTTCACAACATATTTTCAGCCAGACTTCTTTTGCAAACATGTCCGTGTCTGCTCACACACACATGCAGACCCATGTCCCAAAGGCTTGCCCTAGGCTACAGAACCCTTCTCTTCCTCTGAGCCTTTTGTCATGGCCAGCTGGAACAGAAGAAAGGGGTGGATTTCAAAGAGCCACTCAAGGACAGACCTCATGGCATCCTTAACTCCAGGCCTCTACACTCTGCTTGGCTGGTCTTCCATGCCTTCAAAGGCAGTGGGAACTTTGGCCTTGTCACTGTTCCCCTTAATAAGTCCCTATACTTTGGGGCCTGGTCTGCCTGAGGTTGTGGGGAGGGAACGGGTGGCCTGCAAAGAAGTCCTCCAGCCTTACTCTTAGCCTTCAGATGATTATTGTGCTCTAGGGCCCATTTGGAGGAGGCACAGAGGCTTCAGCTTCTCCCCAGGCCTCTTGGATTTCCCAACTAGAAGCATTTGTCTCTAGAGCAGCAGCCCTCTCCCCATTTCACCGAGGGACTTCCTCTGGCACCCCATTACCCTCTCTACTTTGAGACCAAAGAGGGAAGCCCCCAACTGTTTCTTCATTAAGTGTTCTTGTATCCACTTTCAGCAGGGCCCAGGCCCCAATGGCCACATGTATGGTATCCCTCAGGGCTGACAGGAGGTTCCTAAGACTCAAGAGTAGAAGAATCCCCTCATTTTATGGGGACCACTGAGCACCAGAGATGGGTGGGGCAGGGGCAAAGTAGGCTCATGACTCAAGTCTCTCTCTTTTATTCCCTCCTTCTTTCCATCCCTCTACCACTATCTCTCATCCTCCTTCTCCTCTCTCTCTCTCTCTCTCTGCCCCCCACCCCCTTTTCTCTTACACACACATATAGTCATGTTTATTTTATGTCTAATGACTAACATACTCTCTTACTTTTGTAGATGGAGAAGCCTTGACAGATTTGGAGGATTGGGGAAAGTCCAGTTAGCCACCAAAGCCGATGAGTAGCTTCTGGGTCCCTGCCCCCCAAAACATATGTATTTATCCCTTGGTCCCAGGAAAAGGGGTAACAGCTCTTCCCAAGGCCTCCTGGAGCTGAGCACAACTGCCTTTATATTCACTCAGGCCATGTCCTACTGCCCTACCAGCAATCCACTTTGAGGTGAGCTTCATGGGGTCATGAACATGGGGGAGAGAGGTTCAAGATTCTTCCATGTGGCCTTGCATCCAGCCTCTAGAGTTGAGTTGGGGCCTTGTCCCCATCAAGTCTATATGAGACAGGCAGAACCCTAGCCTGGGACACAGGAGAACCCGTTCTAGCCCTAACCCTGTCTCAGTATTGTTGGATGACCCAGGACCATGTTCTCCCTCTGCAGGACTCAATTTCCTCCTGGGAAAATAGAAAAGTTTCTGGTCCCTTCCAGGAGATTTCCTCTGATTGAGTGCCTACAATGCCTGACCCATACAAGCTGCTGCAGAACTTCTTCCCCACAAGCACTCACTGGAATAAACCCAACAGGAAGAACTTTGTCAATCCCTGTCCCTAAGCAGGCTCTCTATCTGGGCAGGGAACCTTGGGGAGGAGGGGGAGGAAGGAACCAGGACTTCTTGGGTGTGGCATCATCCCAGTCCCTGCAACAGTGACTTTGTTCAGAGGTGCTGTCCTCACATGAATCCTGGATGTAAGAAGTTCAGACACCAGAGTTTGCTGTTATCAGTGAACTTTTATTGAGCATGTTCTCTATGCAGAGTCCCATACACAACATGGAGAAAACTGGGAAGACACAGACAGCCAAGTCCCTGCCACAAAGGATGGAACAGAAGGGACTCTTAGGGCAAAGAGGCAAGGTTTAGCTCTGAGATGGTCACCATGGAGCTGTGATGGACAAGCAGGAAGCACCTGCCTCTGTGGGGGCCACATGCCACCCTCCTCACCTTCCAAAGTGGCTGCGCCTCAGCCCATTCAGACCTCTACCTCCCAGCAGCCAGGGCCTCCCCGGGCCAAGGGTGTAACCAGAGTTGGAAAATGGCCCTGATGCTGCTAAGAGCTGCTGGGAGATGGAAGGAGGATGCGCAAGGGTGGCCCAGGGAGAAAAGGGAAGAAAAGGAAGGAGAAGAAGTCTCAGGAAGCAGGAAGCATCACTGGCGCATCCACAGCCACAGGTTGACGACACAGGCTGACATCAGCATGGTGAAGAACAGAGTTTCCCTGTGGCGCCAGGTGGCACCCTGTTCCTCCAGGGCTCGCAGCTGGCAGGTGATCACGTGCAGCTGCAGAGACCAGGAGGCTAATGAATGACAAGTCAATGGCTCCTGGAGAAGCCCTTGGCTCACTACTAGGGAAAGTATGAACTTAGTACAGAAAGGGGATTTGATGTCCTTTGGTAGGCCAAAGTGCCTCTGGGTGAGAAGCAGACAGAACAACTGAAACCAGGGGGCTGGGTTGGGCCCATGGGACAGATGTCCAGGCTGTTTGTGTTCATAGGACCAGCCACTTTGCCCACTCATTGGGTGTTCACCCAGTTGTCTAGAAGAAGCCAGCCTATCCCAACTGTGCTGGGGGAGGTGAGGAAGGGCATTTCATTCTTGGGGCAGGCTGGCATGAGGGCATCAGCAGCACCAGACTGAGGACTCCAAGATGGGTGACAGGGGCCGGAGACAGCCACCAAGGTAGATGCCTCTCTGGGTCCAGGGCTGCTGTGTTCTCTTCTTGAGAAGACAACTCTTTTCCCAGACCTCTTATCACCATTCTCTCTGCACAGACTTATAGCCTTTTCTGTTGCCTCTTGGTCCTCCTTTTGGCTTCCACTATTCCCTTCCACATATCAGGAAGAGAGGCAGGGCTGAAGCTGCCATGAAGGTGGGTCACTAGAGGCCTGAGGCCTGGGAGGAAAGGAAGGGGAACGTGACCTCAACTCTGCTGCTAGAGGCTAAGATGACTTCAAAGAGGGTGGTCTCATTGCTGTCAAGCCCCACCTGCCCCAAGATACCATGAGCATAGGAGATGCTCACCTGCCTTCTCATAACTTCCATCTCTAGTTCATTTAGCTCTTCCAGGCCAATCTCTGCCACCATATCTGCCTCTGGGTTGCTGGGAAACAAGAAAAGATAGAGGGTCAGAGCTACTGGTGGTCCCAGGCCAGGCCTGGCAGGGAGCACAGGAAGGCCATGAGGGCAAGCAGGTAAAGGCACGGCCTCTTGTAGACAATGACTCAGTCATCCTTGAGTCTTTCCCTTCACTGGTAAGAAGGTCCTGGGGCCTCAGGGCTGGGAACCAGCCCAGCCCAGCCTCAGGTTGCTCGGAGTCCCTGAATGGGCAAGAGGCCAGGAGGATCAGGGGCTATGGTAAGGAGGCAACAGAGCCTCAACATTCTAAGCATGGCCAGCTGCTCACAATACCCTCCTGGTCAGTCTGCTTGCCAGTCCATCTGGCCCACTGTGGTTCCTGGCCAAAGAGCACCAGCTTTCTTTCTGCAAGGTCCCTGGGATCTTTCTTACCGCTCATAATGGAATCTCCTGCTTTGGAAGCCACCAGGATACTCCCAGGGGTTGGCATCACCATGGTCTGGTTCTTTCAACACTCTGGGTATTGACACCTGGGGCCCCTAAAGAAAAGGAATGGTCAGCAAAAGTAGACTACTCAGCCCCAGCTGAGCAGCTGCCCCACACTGCCCGGGACCAATAGTGTACCCATCAGGAGTCACGTGCTACCTGTTCCTCTTAAATCACAGGCTGGCAGCTTCAGACCACTAGAGGAGCCTGGGAATCCCACAAGTTGGCTATCTGTCACCACTCCAACCTACCATGCTCCTCAGTAGTTTCTGACCATCCAGGCTGTGGGGAAGGAAGAATAGTGACAGGGATCCCCATCCTCTGCCAGCACTGTCACATACAGACATCAGATGAGTCCAAGATGAGAATGGAAAACCTCAATTTTAGAGCCAAGGAAATTGAGGCCTGTCAAGTGACTGCACTTCTTCCTAACGACACACAGTAAGTGTCTGAGCTCAAGATAGAACCCTAGCCACTGGGAAACAATAGCCTCTTTCTGTGTGTGCATGACCATTCCAGGGGCTTTCATTTTTATCCATCTGCTAACGACTCCCTGGAGTGGATGTCTCTGGCCAAGAGTTCTTCACTTAGTAGCAATGTGCCTCAGTGGTCCTGTTAGGAAATGGCAAGTTAGGAGGCATGGAATATGAAACAGCTCCTGGCTGAATTAACTAATGCCTGAAGCCTAGCTGCTGGAATTCTCACAGAGGCTGCAAAGCCTCCTGCTTGCTCATTACAAAAGATGAGCTAGCAAGAAAAAAAAATGCTAGCAGTCGTGTGAGAGGCAACAGGTGGTGAGAGAGCTCAGCAAGGCTGCAGCATTCAGAAGGTGTTGAGAGCAAACCAAGGGAAGTGGGCCTATGGCTCAGAAGCAAATGGGGAGCAGTAGATCACTGAATTCCCCTTCTGCCAGTGGCCAGAGAGGACCCAGATGCGGAGGCTGCAGGGACACTGGGGTGGTCTCAAGGACCCATCAGGGGATGGAAGGGACAGGGGCCTTGGCTGAAGGTCTGTAAATGGAACAGCCATCCAGCCCTCTCACCCAACCTGGCTGTCAGCCAGGCAGTTCCCCCCAAGCCCAAACTTGAGCTAAATGGATGAGGGAGAGGGGTGGTTGTGCCACAAAACAGAGCCCTCTCCATTCTGGCATTTATAGGTGCCCTTTGTACAGTCCATGTTGCTAAAGTAGAACTTAATGTCTCTCCGTTCTCACCAACACACAGAGTTCTGGGTTGGCTGTATTTGCCTCACTCTTTCTTTTTATGGTTCTATTTGCCTCACTCTTAATGAGAAATAGACAACCAAGTCTTGCCTATCACCTGAGAAATATCTGCAGCCCTCCTATGTTCTTAAGAACAACAGTAAACTGCATGTGGCCTCCATACTCCATTTTTTATAATAATGCAAAATTTGTCGTTCTCAGAAGTGCACACAGATATTGGCATGTCTTTTTCTGTGTGAACCGTACTTGACAGCAATACTACTATTTGATTTTCCTCTTCATCTTCTTCTTGAGATACCTCAAAAATAGCATAAAAGTTGGGGCGCCTGGGTGGCTCAGTCGGTTAAGCGTCCGACTTCAGCTCAGGTCACGATCTCATGGTCTGTGAGTTCGAGCCCCGCATCAGGCTCTGGGCTGATGGCTCAGAGCCTGGAGCCTACTTCCGATTCTGTGTCTCCCTCTCTCTCTGCCCCTCCCCTGTTCATGCTCTGTCTCTCTCTGTCTCAAAAATAAATAAACGTTAAGAAAAATTTTAAAAAAAATAAAAAAAAATAGCATAAAAGTGACAGTATTGTCAAGAAAATCCCAAGACTATAAAAGGGAATTTGATTGAGAGTTTCTCCTAGAATAATTTCCACACCATCCCCTTGATTTTCCTACAGATTGGGATCAGAAGGACAAAAAGTTTTTTTGAGAGATTTGTAGGTACATAAGGATGAGAAACTGGTGGCTGGGATTTGTTTGTTTGAGATAACATTGTTTTTAACACATAAATATACAGGAATTAATGTGACAACATCTGCAAGTCGATGATAGCCTATTGTGGGTTGCTCATCATAAGGCCTAACTGTTCAAAAACAGTTGTCTTGTTGCTTTTTTGTTTTTAATTATGGAAACTCCCCATTTAGAATTACATGCATTGTAAAATATAACATTTTATATCAATTTGATAGAGATTAAGAAAATCTGTGAATTTCAACAAGTCATAGCTTCCCTCTACTATTGCAAAACGTGTTATTTTTATTTTCATGTAATTTTCAAGGCACACTACTTTTCACCCCCAAAACAGAAGAACAGTATTATTAACTTTTTTATCTTTTCATGTTGTGGTTCTCTCAGAAGTGAGCACAGTTCCATTCATTTTTGTTTGTTTTGCTCAAAAGTAAATAATAAATAGAATTGATAAATCTTAATTCTAAATGTCTAATTTCTAAATTCAATATGTTTTTTTTAAAGTACTCCTGCGGTCCTAATAGGTAACTATAATTACTCCGGAGTTTATACCCCGCCTCAACTGCCCTCCCAAGCCCACCCCATTCTGCCTCAGTCTCAGGGGCATGGGTGGCTTGCTGGAGCCTGACCTGATGGAACAACTTGATGTGGCTTCTACCTTTGGACAAAAGAAGCCAGTTCAATATTTCTGGCTTATTTTCATTCCCAGGAGGTCTCTGGGAGCTCTTTTTCTCTTTATTCTTTGGCAGTGGAATCACTTGGGCATTTTATTTTAACTCATTCCCTAGAACAGGGAGGCCTCCCTCCTCTCCAATCTTGTTGCCTTACCCCCACTAACTTCTGCAACACTGTAACAACCATGGTGAGCTGGTTAACAGAATCCACTACAGAACTATCAGACTCAAGTGATTCCTTAGAATCATCAAGTCATCCTCCTCTCCAAAATAGCTGCCTTTTTCCAGTCCCCTTTACAACAATATGGCCACCATTTTTTTTTCTAGAACATTCCCTCACCCAGAGTGAATGTAGTTTAAAGGATTAGCTACAGAACAATGGGATTCAGGTGACTTCCAAGAATATTGAGTCTCCCTCCCTCTCTAACCTGGTTGCCTTTTCCCAGTAATCTTTACAACAGTACAAAAAACATTTTAGTAAAACTTTCCCTCACCCACAGTGAAAGTAGCTTTAAAGGACTGGCTACAGAACTTGAGACTCACATGATTCCCTCCAACAGTCAAGTTCCTCTACTCTCCAGCTTGGTTGTCTTTTCCCAGTAACTTTTGCAACAGCATAGCAACCACATTTCTAAAACTTTCCCTCAACCACCAGTGAACATAACTTCAAGGACTGGCTACAGAATGAGATATTCCCTAGAACATTCAGGTCTCCCTCTTCTCCAAACAGACTGCATTTTCCTGGTATCTTTTGTGACAATATAGCTGCCTTTTTTTTTTCTAGAACATGTCTTAACTCACGTTAAATGTAGCTTAAAGGATTGGCCACAAAATAGTCATATTAAGTTGACTGGATTTCCTAAAAGCCAGGGAGCATAGGAACCTCACTTGCCTTACTTTGTCCCACTCGTGAGTTATGTTATATATATATATATATATATATATATATATATAATATAAATAATATATAAATATATAGCATTATAAATATAAATAATATATAAGTATATATTTAATATAATATATTCTATAAAATATATATTTATATAGAGAAATGTATAAAATACCTATAGAAATTTATTTATTTATTTATTTATAGAGGAAAGTTTCATTTCACACACACTAGAGTTTTGCAAAGTATACATGTAGTCCCCAAGTAATATGTGATTCAGGTGTTCTGCACTCCCAAGTTTGAACTCCCAGCCTACCAAAGGATGGCCCTGACTTCTCGCTGGACCTCCCTACCTTCATTGCCCGAATGGCACACAGGAGTTTCCTCCCCTCTCCCCAAGTCAACATCTGGCTCTACTCAACCTACCATTGTCAGGCTGCAGCCCCTACAGCCAGTACTCCCAACCCCAACCCAGTCACTGCATGCCAAGGCCTCCATACAGTACCATTTTCTTGGCCCGGGTGGCAGTCTTATTCCAAACTGGTTGGCCTGAACCAGAGTCAGCAGCCTTTGAATCCAATTTTTGTCGCCAATGAGAGGCACCCAAGGGCTGGGATCCACGCTCCTTCATTTCTAGGGAGAAGAACAGAGGTCCCAGGAACACCCATAGAGGCTGTACCAAGGCTTCCTGGGCACAAGACACACCAGAAAGAGGACAGGGTCCCCAAACTTCTTAGGAATCATTCAACACTCATTCACTGCTGTCTACTGGCAGATCTCAGGCCCCAGTCTGTTCATCTGTTCAAAAGTTTAGCAAGTATTTACTGAGGGCCAAGCTCTGGACTAGGTTACTGGAGGGAGAGCAATGACCAAGAGACAGGATTACAACAATCAACTGACTGCGTGTGCACAGGGGGAGTAAGGGGGCAAAACAGAAAATAATCTGTCAGTGTAGATTCAGATGAGGGATACATTCTCCCAAAATGATAAAAACAGAGCAACATGACAGAAGGTAGGGGCTACTTCTAGAAAAGTGAGAAACAACATTGAAGCAGAGACCTGAAAAAGAAAAAAAAGATCCCAGCCATGGAAAATCTAGGGAGAGTATCCCAGGCACAGAGAACAGAAAGCACAAAGGCTATGAGGAAGAGCCAACCTTGGAGTGTTGTAAGGACAAGAATACATGCAGTTTGCAGTGGGTCGCCATGCCACAGTATGAAATATGTTGAGGTGGTGACCTTGATCAGTTCTTATAGACCACAGAAAGGAGTATGGATTTCACTCTAAGTGAGGAGAGACATTGAAGGTTTAGGAGAGAGAATTGATCTGATTAATCTTATACATTGAGCCCTCCGGATGCTTTGTCATAGACACAGTGGTAGCTTGGACCACACATATTGGTACCATCCTACTCTCTCATGGGCTGCAAAATGCTCACATCATCAATTCCTTTCCCCCAGATTCCCTGTCAGTCAAACCACAAATACATGTATATGCACACCAAGGCACAGACACACACACAGCCACACATACATGAAAACACATACATGCATATATATGAATCTGCCCAGCTATACACACACCTTCCCCACCACGATGGCACAGGTGCAGACACCCAAGGAAAGGGAAATTTCACAGGCTCCTCACCTGCTATCACTAGGTGCTCTTGGCTTTGCACACAGCTTCCAGGAACCAGCTCTTCAGCCATGGACATTTCCATCTCCTCCTTGATTCTATAGGGGCCTCCTGCCATTGCAACCAGTTTTTTACTTTTAAACTATGGCCAAGGATACACAGGAAGCAGGGCACAGCAGAGGCACTTGGAAAATCAACTCTTTAAGGGGTAGGAGCTCAAGTCAGATATATCTGGGCATGGGAGTGGAGTCAGACTCCCTCACTGGGCTCAGGCCTTGCACCCAGCACATTCTGTTCTTGTTGTATCTTGTTGGCTGGGTCCACAGCCTTCTCCCCTGCTACTCTGTAAGCAACATAGGAGAAGAGATAAGTGTCAGAAGCTTTGCCTATGAGAACTACCCTGGCTCTCAGGTCACCTGATTTGGCCCCATTGAGAGGCCACCATTCATCATTTCTAAAGAGAGGCAGGTACTGGCACAGGAGCTCAGAGCCAGTAAGTAGCCAAAGCATGGTTATATCCCAAGCCTCGCATGACTTCTGCAAGCCCAGCTCTGGCTAGTAATCCAGGCCACAACACCCTTCAATAGGCATCCTCTGCAGAGCACATCCTGTCTCCCACAGTCTGGAGTTCCCAGGCAAGGGAGATGGTCTTTTGATGCCCTCGGTCAGCCTGAGCAGGAACCATGAGAACCAAGGGAGGGAAGGCAGGAAAGAAGGGAGCTGCTTGCAGCCAGTGGAGGCCTTACCATCCCCAGGCCCTGGAGTCCCTGGTCTAAGTCCAAATTCTCCCTCAGTTTTCCTACTGATTAGCCCACTGTGAAGGTCAAGTTTACTTGTTTGCTTGGGTAGTCTATAGTTCTCAGTTATTCCATCAACCACTAGTCTAGTTGTTGCTGTGAAGGTATTTTGTAGTTGTGGTTAACATCTACATTCTGTGAACTTTAAGTAAAGGATGTTACTAATCCTAGATAATGTGAATGGGCCTCATCTAATCAGTTGAAAAGCCTGAAGAGTAAATACTGAGGTTTCCCAGAGGAGAAGAAATTTTGCTCAAGTCTGTAGCATCAGGAAACAAAAGCAAACATAAGCTACTGGGACTACATCAAAATAAAAAGCTTTGGCACAGTGAAGGAGACCATCAGCAAAACAGAAAGGCAAAAACAGAATGGGAAAAAATATTTGCAAATGATGTATCTGAGAAGGGGTGAATATCCAAAATATATAAAAAACTTATACAATTTAACACTTAAAAAATCCAATTAAAAAAGGGGCAGAGGACTTGAATATACATTTTTCCAAAGAAGACATACAGATGGCTAACAGACACATAAAAAGATGCTCAACATCACACCTGTCAGAATGGCTAGAACTAAAAAGACAAGAAATAGCAAGTGTTGGTGAGGATGTGGAGAAAAAGAAACCCTCATGCACTGTTGCTGGGAATGTAAATTGGTAAATGTAAACAGAATTGAGTTTCCTCAGCAAAGTTAAAAATAGAAATACCATATGATCTAATAATTCCATCCTGGGTACTTACCCAGAGAAAATGAAACCAAACAACAAAAAAAGAAAATGAAAATACTAATTTGAAAATATATGTGCACCCCTATGTTTATTGCAACATTATTTAAAATAACCAAATTATGGAAGCAACTTAAGTGTCTACCAATAGGAATATTGGATATTGAATAAAGAAGATGTGGCTTACAGGCTTCCAGTTATGGAATGAGTAAGTCATGGGAATAAAAGGCACAGCATGAAGAATATCGTCAGCAGTACTGTAATAGCATTGTGTGGTGACAGATGGTAGCTACATTTGTGCTGAGAATAGCATAAAGTATAAACCTGTTGAATCACTATGTTGTACATCTGAAACTAATGTAACATTGTGTGTCAACTATACTCTAATTGAAAAAAAAGTTGTTTTTTTTTTTTAAATTTTTTTTTTCTTTCAATGTTTTTTATTTATTTTTGGGACAGAGAGAGACAAAGCATGAACGGGGGAGGGGCAGAGAGAGAGGGAGACACAGAATCGGAAACAGGCTCCAGGCTCCGAGCCATCAGCCCAGAGCCCGACGCCGGGCTCGAACTCACGGACCGCGAGATCGTGACCTGGCTGAAGTCGGACGCTTAACCGACTGCGCCACCCAGGCGCCCCCGAAAAAAAAGTTTTTTAAAAAGACTAAGCCATCTCTCCCTACCTAAGATTCTGCTGTGCGGGCCTGCCCTGAAAATTTTGGCCTTGCTAGTTCCACAATGGCAGGAGCCAATTCCTTAAAATTAATCTCTATATACATACACATATGCATATGCATATACATACACATACATACATATCCTATTGGTTCCTTTTCTCTGGAGAACCCTTACTGATACAACCACAAAAGGTGAACCTTGGCTCTTGCAAATAGCCCTAGAGTCCCTGTCAAAGAGGAGACTATTTGTAAAAAGAACTGAGCACAGCTGGGGCCAGGTGGAAGAAAGAGGAGGAAGCAGGGGGGAGAAAGAGGAAGGGAGGAAGAAAAGGGTAAGAGAGAAAAGGGAGGGGCCGGAACTTGCTTGGAAAGGGTGGCATGGTCTGGGCTGCCTGTCCCCCTCCCTGGCCCCATCTGTCCAGCCCTGGGACTAAGCTCTCTGGAGCAGAGCTGACATGGGTCCTTCCTGCATTCCTGAAGGCCCTGAGGAAGCCCTTCCCAGATGAGTGGAGCAGCTGCAATGAAATCTGAACTTTCTGGAAGGCCACCTTAGGAGCAGAGAAGTGTGCTCTGTGGGACTCAGGAGCCTGGGAAGCAGGAACCATGAGCTTCTGCCTGGCCAGGGTTGCCAGACTGAGAAAACACAAATGTAGAATTCCAATTGAATCTGAATTTCAAATAAATAAACAAATAATTTTTAGTGTAAGTACACTCTGTGCAACATTTGAGACAAACTTACAGTAAAAATTTATTCGTGGCTTATCTGGCATTCACATTTGACTGGGTATCCTTTATTTTATATCTGGCAAACCTATGCCCTGCCCATCCTCACCATGATCTCAAGATTTGACCTTGAGCAAGTCTTTCTTTTCTTTGGGCCTCAGTCTCCCCATTGGACAATAGAGTTAACAATCCCCTCCTTACAGAGTGGCTGGACTGTGAGAACACTAACAAAACCTTGCACTATTGGCCTCAGGTCAGATTAGTCTCTTAGTGCCAACTGGCCTTGACCAGTTGGGGCTTCTTGAGAACTAAGGCACTGGTCCCAGGTGTGTGCAGAGGCACTGCCTCCTGGTGACAAAGGAACCCACCACCTAAAGTCATGCAAATTGTGTGGGCAGAATTCTTTCGCAATTCCTGTACTTCTATTCCCACCCAGAAACCTTGACATCTCACCATCTTAGTATGCCTACCTCTCTTGGAATGGGCACCACAGATGGCTAGGCAGTGGGGGTAATAATTTGCTGTTGTGACTTTGGACTTGTCCCGTAGCATAACTTTCTAGCATGCTAACCTTTTCCATCCAACATCATCATTTCCTTCTGAAATTGCCTCAAACTCTGAGTGTAAACACTCTGAAAAGTCCCCACCGTCTAGTGTGCCAACCTTGGGAGTCTGAAGGCCTAGAGCATCCGTAGAGTACATTCCAAGCCTTATCGGGGCCAGGAAGATGGCTCATGGCTCGTGTAGCTGGTGGGTTACAGAGACCTAGAGTGTAGTGAAAGGGTCCCAGAGAAGAAGACCAGAGAGCCCAAAGCTCTATCCACCTCGGAAATTAGACAGATGCCTTTGGAAAGGGGAAGGACTGGTCTAGAGAACATCTGGCTAAGATGCGTATATATGTTTGCAGTGTTTTAGACAAATGAGATCATACATTTGAGGTACGTGCAGTTCTGCAGTTTTTTTGTAAGTACATGACACATAGTAGGAAAGCCCTTATAAAAGCTTAAAAGAAAAACATACAGAAATGTGTAACCATACATGTACACATTTACATGAAGGAAAGTCCAGGGGATTCTTGTCTATCACTCTTTCTCTCTCTTTTTTTAAGGGTTTCATGGAATTTTTCCTCATTTTTATTGAGAAATATGCAATTTGCTTTTTAGGTGTGCCTTGGAGCTCGCCCCTGTCAGAACAAATCTCCCTCATGTCTCTCAAACACAGCTTTTGCTGCACAGCTGAGCCCCTGGTTATTGATCTGCTCATGGACATTTTGGGTGTCTAGAGCTTTTCACTTCACCTTTATACAGAATAAACAGTGATCATTCCTGGACATGCCACTTTGCAGGCGTGTAAATCTTTTTTGTAGAGCAGGTGCCTAGAAGTGGAATTGTGGGCTTCTAGGTATGCATGTTGACAATGTTTACTAATATCAACCAATATTGTCAAGGCCCATCCTAAGAGACTGCACCAAGTAGGACCTCAGTACAGAGAAGAAAGTTCCGTTTTCTTCATGGCCTTGTCAACACAAGATATTATGAAACTTTCTAAAATGCATCATTATGATGGGTAGAAAATGATATCTATCTCATTGTTGCTTTAATTTATATTGCTTTAATTATGAATAAACTGGAGCAATTTCTCATATGTTTATTGATCTTCTGTATTTCTTTCCTGTCTGCTGGAGGGCTTGGATCTTTATTAAAATAAGAGCTGCTTTATTAAAATGGATGGGGATGAAATCTCCCCCTCCCTTCAAGCTAAGCATCTCCAAAGAAAACATATCGTAGTTTTCCCTAAAGGTGATCACGAGCACAGAGCCTCCACTGGGAGCGAAACAAATTCAGTTAATTGCATCCAAGTTTGTGCTGAAATATAGAGGGCATCCAGCCCCCCGCCCCCAACACACACACACACAGAGCAGGTGTCTAACTCAGGCCTGTTTGCCCTTGTCTTGTGTCTGTCTCTGTGCCTGCCTGACCACTTGCCTCCACCAGTGCGTTCCAACCACCGGCCTCTTCCAACAGTTCCGCGAGCTGTGCACATGACAGTTTCCCAAAAAGCGGGGGGTCTGGAAGTCCTGTGTGCTGTCTGCTTCCACCTCCCTTGCAAGCAACAGTGAAGGGTAGCAGGAACCCAGGCCCAGGGTCAGTACACTTGGGAGTGATCTTAGCTCTGACACTGGGGCATCTTAGGCAAGTTGTTTCCCATGCTCTCTCTGTCTCCCACTCTTCCATGGAATATTGGGCTAAAACCCAGTTTTAAACTATGTTTCATGGTTTCAGGGGGGTGTGTTGGGAGTACCTGGGCTTCAAGGCAGACTCTAGCCTCTCTTCACATGGAGCAGCTCTGCTTTTATCACTTTGTTATATTGGGGTTTTATGAAAAAGACCATTCAAAGCCAATGGGTGCAATGGTCTGCTGCCTCCCAGCTCTGCTCAGAGCTCAGTTTCCGATAGCTATAGTACCAAGTCCAAGCTGACAATCCTGATTTGGGCTGCAAACCCAGATCCTATGCATCTGGGAGCTTCCTCTCCACTTGCTAATGAATGTTACGAACCTGTAAACAATTCTCCTTCCTGCTCCTGGAAGCAGCTGGCACTGATGTCATCCCTGGACCCCCAGGGCCCTCCCCAACCCGAAGGGAAAGGGAAGGGGAACTAGCAGAGCCTTGCAGCTGTTCCTGCATTCCTTAGACTGGAAGGACAGAGAGGCAAACTGCAGGGACTGTAGCTAGCCCAGGGAATGAGGGCCACCTCATAAGCAGAGAGAGGGAAATAAGTGGCAGGAACATGTGGATCAGCGCTTAGGACTCATTCCACCCAGAGGTACATGGCCACTAGCAGGAGGTTACTGGAAGCACTTTGATTTCCAAATGTGGGCTCCTCTCATTCTGTGTGACTGTCTTGAATCAAGAGTGACTGGGTGCCAGGCCCTGAGACTAGGAACAAATTTCTCACCCTCATGGAGCTCATTCTTAGAAGGCAGATAGAAACAAGCAGACAGGCAGGAAGTCCATGTGTCTGTGGGGACAGTAGCAGGGGCTTATTTTTGTGACAGTCCTGCCCTTAATCTTAACACACTCTGCTTTCTTGGAAGTGTGGTGGGTGCTCCCTCAAGCTCTGCCAACCGAAGAGGAAGAGGCTGACCATTGTCCACAGCACTGACAGCCTCTGCACACCTCCAGGACAGCTCACTACTTCCTGAGAGGACTTGGACTGGGTGGAAATGCTGGCCATGTCCCCCAAACTCTGTCCAGTTTGGAGGGAGCAGCCCCAGCAGAAGTGGGTTAAAGACACTTAAACAGAGCCATATCCCAGGCTGATAAGCCTGCGTCTCAGCAGTTACAGTCCTCTCTGCGGCCCCTGAGGTTTTCCCTGCTGGAGCAAGCTGACTGACGAAAGGGAACTCGGAACTACCTATGCACGTGGGACAGAGTAGTACCAAAGAGCAAAAAGACTGGGAAGCTTGCCCCCTGGCTCCTTGTGTTGCCAGCGGCTGTCTCTGCTGCTGCTCCTTCCTTCTCCCTGTCTCTCTGCTGGCTTAAGAATCCCTTGCCCCGAGAGCTGGCAGCAGATTTGGAAACTTGGAGGTGGGGGGTTAGTGGTCTGCCAAGCAGTCACCTTTGCCCCATGTACAGGGACTCTTTGGAGGGGTGGGAAAGGACCTCTTTCCAGATCCCCAGAAAAGGGGTCAGACAAGGTGACCTCGCAAAGCCCGTGGCCTTGCTTGCAGCCTTTCCTGCAAGGTGACTCCTCAGATTGAAATGCATCTGCTTTCAATTGTTTCCATGTCCAATGACTGAAATGTGATGTGTATGTAAAATTCAGGAGGATCAGAAGCCAACGGAAAATGGCCAACAATAATGGACAGGTGGAAAAATGGTACAAAGTCTCAGACACTGACCAGCTCAAAAGCATAAGCAGCAGCCTCCCCTCCAAGCTAGAGAAAGAGGTGGAGGAGAGGAGAAACCCAAGATGAGAAACATAGTCCTGAGAAACTACATGTTTTTTCAGACCAGCAGATACTCCTCCCAGTATCCACCATTTTACAGATGGACAAGCTGAGTTCAATGTAATTGCCACTTAGCAATTCAGTGGCAGGACTTAGATGCAAACCTATGTCTTCAGACTGGTGATCCAGGGTCGTTGGTAGAATAGGACAAGGTCCCAGGGAGGAACTGACACAAGACAGCCTCAGCAAGCATCCTCTAGCCCCGTCCCACATTGACCTGCCCTTCACTCTCTAAAGACAGAGCCAGCAGGCAGGTCCTCACACAAAGGACACAGACCACGGAGGATGGGGTGGACCAGAGACCAGGCTCTGCAGTCCAACTGTCCTCTCCTCACAACTCCTTGCGGTTGGAGTCCTAGCTCCTCACTTGATAGCAATGTGCCTCAGTGTCCTGTCAGGAAAAAGCAAGTTAGGAGACATGGAATATGAAGCATTCAGCCCCAGGCCAAATTAACACTTGAAGCCTAGCTGCTGGGATTCTCACAGAGGCTGCAAAAATAAAAAATAAAAAGCTGGCAGTCCTGCTAGCAAGGCTGGTGGCTCCCTGTGCTTGCATTCAACTCCAGATTTATCAGTGATCCATCTATGCATTCTCCAGGGCCTTCAGCTTCTCCCCCTTGCCAGGATGATTCTCTTCAGCACAGAAATATTATCATATCTTTCCCAGCACGGGGACATTGGTTTCATGAGAGCAGAGACCTTGTCAACCTCACTCACTACTGTCTCCTATGCACTTAGCCCAAAGCCCGACTCATGGCAGGAGCTCATAAAGTATTTGTTTAATTAAAATGACCTGAATATTCAAAAAAAGTCTTCCCTTTGTGTCTTGTCTCATTCGTGCTACTGTCCTTTCTCAATTCCTTGAAAGTTTTGCCCCCACCAGGCACATTGTCTAGACTCTTTGAGAGAGAGACAGAGCATGAGTGGGGGAGGAGAAGAGAGAGATGGAGACACAAAATCTGAAGCAGGCTCCAGGCTCTGAGCTGTCAGCACAGAGCCCAACAGGGGACTCTAACTCACAAACCTCGAGATCATGACCTGAGCCAAAGTCAGACACTTAACCGACTGAGCCACCCAAGCACCCCTGTAAAAGCACATAATGGAATATTACTCAGCCATTAAAAAGAATGAAATCTTGCCATTTGCAATGACATGGATGCACCTAAAGTGTATTATGCTAAGCCAAATAAGTCAATCAGAGAAAGACAAATACTATATGATTTCACTTATATGTGGAATTTAATAAGCAAAACAAATGAGCAAAAGGGAAAAAGAAAGAGACAAACCAAGAATCAGACTCTTAACTATAGAGAACACAGTGATGGTTACCAGAGGGGAGGGGGTGGGGTGATGGGTAACTTAGGTGATGGGGATTGAGGAGGGCACTTGTGATGAGCACTGGGTGTTGTATGGAAGTGTTGAATCACTATACTGTACACCTGAAACTAATATAACACTGTATGTTAACTAAATGGAATTGAAACAAAAACTTTTAAAAACAGATGAAGCACAGTTGCTCACAGACACAATTCACAGCTATGGCAGTTTGATACTGAGACACCAAGTGCTGCTCCACGTGTGCACTGCCTCTGTAACATGTCACTGCAAAACAAATGTTGAAGGATAACCACTATTATCTCTTTTGGCCTTTTATTTTTTTGTAAAAGCAAAAATCTGCTGATTTCTTTCAGTTAGTGAAAACAAGCAGTAATGTAGGTCTTTCATAAAAGCAAAGTAGTGTAAAGCAAACTATTGAAAAGTGGGGGATACCTGTATTTCTGTCTATCTCTTGTATACATCTCGTACTGGTTCTGTGTCTCTGGAGAACCCTGATACAACCTCTTCAATATATAATTCAGTGTTTGAGCAAAAATCTTCTCAGTAGTCTACTTCTCTCTGTTTCTTTTGCCACTATCCTTGGCAATCCCACCAATGCCTCTTGCCTGGATGACTGCATAGCCTCCTGCCTTATCTCTTATATCCCGTCATGACACCTTCAGCCCATTCCCCACATAGCAGGCCAACTGATTGTTTTAAATATAACAGGCTTGGCCATGTCCTCTTGCTCCTCAAAGCAGTCCTCAGTGCCCTCCCATTCTGGCTAGGGCGTAAAAACTATAGCTCTGAATATGACCTTGGGACCTCACATGGCTGCCTTCCCTCTGCCTCTCCAACCTCATCTTGCACAAGGATTGCCCCTTATGATACCCTGGCTTCTTCTGTTTCCATAAAAGCTTGATGGCCTTGCTAGACTCTAGGGGTCTTCATATGCCATTCCTCTGCCTGGTTTGTCTTCAGTGCTCTTTGCCTGATTCCTAGTCATCCTTCAAACTTTAGGTTGGGCATGGCTTCCTCAGAAAGGCTTTCTCTGTCAGACCCTAGTCCCAGCACCCTGGACTTCCCCCAGCAGAAAGTTTGACATGCTTCATTGCTGTGGGTTGTCTAATGCCTCCACAAAACTAGGCCCAGAGCTCCAGAAAGGTAAGACCTAGAATGTTGCTGCACTCCCTACTGGAACCCTATGGCCTTGTTTGAAACAGGGACACCACCGGCTCGTAGAACATCATGTTCTGCCAGCACCTACCCCAGTATGCCCTTGTCAGTCCCAGAATTCGGGAGTGCTAGGACTGACCAGTCCACCCACTGTGCTGCTATGATTTACTGTAACCAGCCTGATATGAAATGTTACCCAGCCTCTATTTTTATAGCACATAAAGACTAGTGAAACTGAATTCATCATATAGTTTGAGCTCTTCAGAGAAGAGAAGTTGCTGAAAGTCACTGCTATTGTTGCTGCTGGTTTTGTCATTCATAAAAACAACATATTTTGTCTATAAAAAAATCTGAGGGGGAACAAAAATTTTGTCTGTTTTCAGGCTTTGGGTTCTCACATCACTCTCAACAGAGGGACCCTGGGAAAACTGTTCTGAAACCCACTTCTCTCCCAATTCCACTTGCCTTTTTGGCACCTTTGGCAACCGTCCCAGGCCTGTCCATTTGTGGCAGGGAAGAAACTGCTCTGGGGTCTTGTTTGAAACTAACGAGGTGCCCCTGTCTTTGCTAGTACCTAAGAGAAGTAATGATGTTCACCCACAAGCTTTTCCAGAGTGTGTATGATGTGCTCAGGATTGGAATAAAGAACAACAAAGACTCCCTCTGCTACAAGTGGAATGTTATAGGCTGAATTGTGTCTCCCACCCCCTCCAAATTCATATGTTGAAGTCCTCACTGCCAGTACCTCAGCATATGATTATACTGGGGGATGGGATCTTTAGAGAGGTAATTTAGGTTAAATGAGATCAAAAGAATGGGACCTAATCTAATCTGACTGGTTTCCTTACACCCAGAGGAGATAAAGACACCAACACACACCTAAGGAAGAGCATGTGATGACACAGGCAGAAAAGGATGGTCTAGAAGCCAAAGGGAAAGGCCTTAGAAACCAACCTTGCCAACACCTGGATCTCAGACTTCCACCTTCTAGAATTGTAAGAGAATACATCTGTGTCTTTTAAGTCATCCAGTCTGTGGCACTTCATTATGGCAGCCCAAGTAAACTAACACATTTGAAGGTTGGGTTCTGGTTGGAGAATATAATCAATCAACACATTTTATTTCATTGAACACTGACTGTGAGCCACCATGACAAGTTCTGAGGAAGAACTAGGGAGAAAAAACTTTTACAGGTTCTCTGCCCTGTGGAATTAATAGTTGGGCAGGAGGAGGTGTGGGGATGCTGGAGGGTTGGCGAATCAACAAGAAAACAAAAGCAAACTGACCTCCAAAAGAGACCAGCACTGTCATATGAGTGGCTCGGGGTGGGGCAACCACTGAAGACCTGAGCTCACATGATGATGGCAGCACTTCCTGTCTGTGAGCCCTTGACCAAATGGCATACCTCTCTGTCCTTGCTTCTCTCAGCTATCACAGGTTTGTTGGCAGGACTGTCTCAGTTAATACATGTGCAAGGCCTGGCATACCCTAAGTGCTCAATAAATGCTGATTATGATTAGTTCCAAGCACAAGTCATGGATCTTCCCACTATCCTTTCATCCCTTCACTCTGTGCAGTCTCAGACCAGCTCCTCAAAGGCTTTGGCAGTAGTACGGGATTGGGGCTTAAGGAAAGAATGACAGAAAGGATTCCAAGCCACACCCAGGAGCACAGTATCTGCACCCGCCTGCCCCGCCCCCCTGCCCTGTTCCCTACTATCACTCCTTTAAATTCCTGCCCCTGACTTGCCCTCACCATCCACAAGCAATCACAGTGTCTTGCCGCTAGAACCTGTGATCTTGTGGTATAGCAGGTAAACAAGAGAGGGAGACCCAATCCCTTGGATGGTGTCCCAGCAGGACTTTGGAAGCCAGGGGTCTCTCTCACATACTGGCTTCCTTACATGGGCTACCTTCAGACTTTTAAGTCACTGCCTAGAATTTTTGTTTCTGACAAATAGAACCTAAAGTTCAAAACCCATGTTCAGAATGTGATCCCATGTGTGTACTGAAGTCTGCTTGAAGAGTATTCATTTAACTTCTCAGCATCCCTAGAACGTTGACATTACTCAACAAGCCAGTCTGGGGTAAGAATGGAACCCAACGCCTCTGGTTGCTATTTCTGGCATGTAGGCTACATATTCAATCCTCACAGGAGGTCTTAAGTTTCACTGTCATTTTCTCAACACTTCCATGGCTTTTCCTATTAAAGGGTGGATTATTTTCATTCCTGGGGATTGGCCCAACTTGCACTGGTGATATCCCATGGCCATATCTCATCCCACACCAATGCTGGGACTGTTTGTAGCTAAGACTATGCTTCCACCAAGGGGAAGCTAAGGCATCATTGCCCTCCGAATAGTCTCTGAGTCTTGCCATCCTCAGAATTCAAGAAGCTGAACCAAGGTGAAGCCTGAGTATTAAGTCCTACCTTCACAGGATACAGGGAAAATTCTCTCTCTCACCCCTCCCCCAACTCTGAAACCAAGCCAGGAATCCTTCTAGCAAGAGACACTTCTGTGAGTAACCAGGGATCAGGTGACAGGGAAGTTGCTAACTTGATTTGTGACAGACTTTACTAACCTCATCCCAGGGGGATGGGTCAGGAGATCATCTTACAAACATGAGGACAAACTTTAGGACCCAGGATCCCTCTACTTCCTGCTTCTAAACTGGTTTGGGCTGTTTCCTTATCTACAGTCTGACTTTTGGAAAAAACAAGTTTTTTCCAAAACAAAGTTGATGGCCCACAACCATCAACACCTCCTGCAAGTTTGGGAGTCAGCAGGGATCCAAGACCTATGAGGACAGGACACAAGTGAATGCCAGGTGCTCTTTATTATTATTAATTATCTTTTTGTACAGAAAGAGACAAAATTTAACAGCTAAACTCAACAATTATAAAAAGAGAGAGAGAGAGAGTGAATTAGAAGCAAGTGTGTTTGTTGCTCCCAGGCTCCAGTGAAATCCTGACATACTACTGAATGTACAGATTTTCCAGCTGACATGGGTCAACACATGAATACAAGCACAGTTTAAAGTGGTATCAAAATTAATCCATTTCACAGTAATCATGTCTATAAGCTGAGTTGCACATATCAGGGTTTCCACTGTCACAAATTCACAATCACAGAGTGAAATAGCAGGTGTGTTCAGGCCTGGGAAAGTGGCATCCGGAAGGAGAGAGATCGGGAGGCAAAAGCAGCAGTGGGATTTGTTCCAATCTTGAATATCTGTGTTAATGCTCAGGCTGGGGGCGGGAGAAGGGCAGGCACTGTTCAACGGTCAGATGTCTCAGTACAGTGGAACAACTGTTGAGGCAATGAGCCCGAGGGGGTGTGCTATTTGGATATCTTTGTCAGAGAAATTCCTGCTAGAGAGAGACTCACCGCCCACAGCCTGTGAAAGGAAAAGCTCCGTATGTTTAGTATTTGGGGGCAAATGATGGGAGTGGCCAGCTTGTTAGCGAAACATCTGCTTTACAGAATATTCAGCAAGATACACAGTTATATTACTTTACATTGCAAGCTAGTTCACAAACTATGTTATTCATAAGGTAAATAAAAGAGAATGAAAAGCTGCAGCACCCAACATTCCCACAATGGAGAGAGACCAAGAGATCATCCTATGTGGAAAGAGCCTCACACACAAGAATCACTGAACCCCAAAGCTGAAGGCACGGTGAAGGGATCCCTGATATCTTGAGCCTTTTATTTGAAAAATGTGCTCATTTTAACTAGATCCCTCTTACATATATGACCCTGAAAATTGAGTAAAGGGAAGAATATTTCAAAAATTTCTACAGCGCAAGAATCACAGATACCATGAATTATCTTAAGTTGTGATTTTCTATAAATTCTGAATTAGTGGGCTTCAAATTAATAGGCTTTTACCATAGTTGCAGGCAGTCTGATTACAGTACTTTGAAATTAGCTAATTATACTGATTAGTATGAACAGAGTTCAGTGGGGAGAATGTGCTTGTTTCTGAATCACACACTGAAAAGGTTTACTGCCCAGCTCTCCGTCTCAGCCTTGAACATGAGAGCAAGACACAGCACACAGGCACACTCCTCAAAACACAGAGCATAGGTGAATATGAGAGCCTCCCTCTCTCCCTGTCCCCTCCTCCCCTCCCCCCAGACAAAAGAACAATCTAGAGGCAGTGTTGTTTTTTCCTTCTTCTCCTGGGATGCCATTTTCTTGTCAAAAGATCAACCCGCAGCCAGAGAGGAACCATCTGGCTCCTACTCCTTAACAAAAAGACACTTTCCTGTCCTGAATTCCTCATATTCAGGCTACTAGAAAGACAACATCCAACCCTTTGGGCAGATTCCTGTTTTCCCAAGCACACTAAGGAATTCACACTAATGGCAGTGGGAATCGCCAGCACAAAAGGAGGTCACTGGCCTCCAAGTCAGCCTGCTGGGTGTTACTGGGCACCGGTGTGCCTCACTCTTTCCCTTGTGCTTTCATTTTGAAAACCCCAGGTGATGGGGAGCAGCGCTGGAAGGACATGTTTGTGATTCTTGTTTTAAAAAGTCTTAAAAAGTTTTTGTTTGAAAACAAGCGACAGTCATATTTCAAGGAATTTTTTAAGCCTTTTCTCTTTTTTCTTAATGAAAAATATCTAAATAACTAGCCCCACCATTATGAAAGTCAAGAGTCACATATTTTTTCACACAAAAAAATAAAATTAAAAAATAAAATGGTCCAGGAGTGCTTAGATTTTCTTCAGCTGTTGATAACAACAGAATAGGAGCCGGGGCAGAGGACACTGTGCCAAAAGGACATGTGAGAGGGGGTCCCACAGGGCAAAGGCCCATAGGATGGAGCTGCTTAGTCTTCTCACAAAACTTTTTATGAAGTGGGGACATAAGGTGGTGACTTTGCGGGGCTTGGACAGCTAATACCAGCTCTCCTCCCTCACGGCCCTGTCAAAAGGCTGTCCAGCCCCAGGAGGTGACATTCCTCCCTTCAGACCGGAACCCTCCTAGTACAAATATAGCCACACACCAGCTATTGTTTCAGATAAGCATATGAGAAAAGGCAACGTGCACACATGTGCAGGCAGGCACACACACACACACACACACGTCCAAAAACAACAAAAATGTGGCTACTACAGATTTAGCATTGTATCAAACCAACGTCCATACAAAGACAGAGTTTGAGAAGATATATACAGGGCATTCGTAAAAGCCAAATGTGCACCGCGAGGAGTTATGACCATTGTATACTGTACAGTCTTTTTTCTACAATGTACCGCAAAAAAACAAAAACAAAAACAAAAAACGTCCCAGAGACCACGGTGGCAAGCCCACCTGGAAGAATGCTGCCAAGCACCTGAACAGAACACCCTAGGACCCTAGGAACTGCCTGTGAGCTCTCCCTGTAGGCCCTCACTCAGCGCCTGAAGGACATAACACATGCTGTCCTCCACCAGGCCAGGTTCCTGCTTCCTGCTCCCTCCCATCTCCACCCAGCTTGGCAGGGAAGGGCTCAACAGATGCCAAAGGCAGCAGGCATTCCTTGACATACTCTTTTTGGCTCTGGTCATTGGGGCCAATGCTTGGCTCTCTTCTCAGTGGGGAGGAGATACATAGGGGTAAGTGACTCCTCCCATGCTCCCAGGTCACATGCAGGCACCTGCCTGAGGAAGTACTGGGAAAGCTGGGCTGGCCCCTGAGCTTCAGGCTGCCCCAGGTCCTCCAACATGACCAAACACGACTGACCATGGCCTCCATCGTGGTAAAGCAGGGCCTTTGTAGGCCAAAAATACGTTTGTGAGGAAGGGTAGGAGTGCAGTGTTAGAGGCCCAGAGGGAGGAAAACAGGAAGAAAGGAAAGCTGGAATGCCACCAGGTCAGCACCTTGGGCATCAGGGAGCTCTCAGAGAAGGACGGGACAGAAAGTGTCAACTGGCAGGAGACCAACTGTCCAGGTTGAGACTCAACATAACAATCACACGAAGGCCTCCACTAAGACTGGTCCCCTATAAGCTACACAATTCTAGAAGAATCTTCCCAAGGGAAAACTGCACTGGCTCCCTGGTGCTTTAAGAACTGCACAAGCATTAGCTCAGTCAGCCTCAAATAGGCTTGGGAGGTAGGGGGAGGGATGGAAAACCCCAGCCACCGAGTCAATTTGTCCAAGCTGGTGGACTCATTGGGGTAAGAACAGAAGCCTCCTAACTTGAAGCATGTCCCTGGGCAAGTCTTCAGGACTGGAGGGGCCTCCAGAAGTCATCTGTGGCCTCAAGGCAGGGCTTCATTCAGAGAATGAGGCCTGATGCCTGCCTCGGAGAGCTGTTTTGACAGAAAGAAGCTTGTCTTCTCAGTGGGTTTGAAACTGCTGTGGTTGCCAATGACCCTGGCTGTGCACTCTTTTGGGCCCCACAAAAATTTGCTACATTTTTTAAAGCACCACAGACGAAAAATGATTTGGCACGGAGGCCAGGAGGATGGACATGCAAGGGTGGGGGAGGCGGTGTCGAGAGTCTTTCGCATGGTCACGGACAGTTAAAGGCTGGGTCACTTCTGCCCCCCCCCTACTGTCCAAAGCCTCACTGAAATGCACAGGCAGCCTCTGGGCCACAGAAAGGGGTTATTAAAAATGCCAGCACCTGGCAACACCCTGGATAGGCCTTTGACCCCAGGTCACAGGCTTCCCCATCTCCCCCGTCAAGAAATTTCTAAAAAGGGACACTTCAGGATCTTTTCCCCAGGTGGGCACTATTATTAAGGAGAAATCAATCATCTGAAGTTCAAGTTCAACTCATTGCACCTACTTGTGAAAAGGGAAAAATCCTAAAAGTTCAAAGCCAGAAAGCACAGTGCTGAGGAGGCCAAGTTCATGGGTTTAAGCATCCCATGGGCCAATCAACCTCATTAGGAGAAAACTTCAGCTCTCTGCTCCAGCCTGTAGCCCCAACCACACAGAGGCCATGGGCTTCCCAGGCAGGGTCACCAGCATTAGTTTTTCCAGGGCTATAATTGGGCTCATGCCAGCGGGTAGCAGTTTTAGCACAGCCAGTACACATCTGGAAAGCCAAGGTCTTCAGGAGGCCAAGCACACTAGAAGCAGAGCTAGCCCCCAGGATGGCAAAGTTCATGTGGACCTCATGTTCAGTTTGGCAGCCAGGCCCTGCTTCTCATCCTTCACACACCCTGCCCTCCTTCCAGCTTGCTCTAGATATTCCTTTTAATCTGGAGTAGGGGCAGATGTTGGGGCAGGGGAGTATCACAGAGCTGACTTCCCCCAGTCACCTATAAATGGCCCATTATATTGTTTTGTTTTATTGTGTTGGTCATTTATTTGTTATTACTGTTTTTGTTTTTTGTTCAGTCCTGTCCCTGTCCTCAAAATGTAAGCAAGGACAGAAAGCACAGGACTGTTGAGGAAAGGGTGTTGCTGAAGGGCTAGCTTCTCTCCCTCATCTCTGTGGCCTAGGCTTCCAAACACAGACAGGTCTCCAGCCAGCTGCACAGCCCCAGGGCCTGAGCCTATGGACATTCTGGCCACAATCAACTCAATGGGGTAATACCTTTGGCATAAGAGAAGCCAGTTCCTGATGAGAGGACAGCATGGCAGGAGCATGGGAGCTTCTGGAAGAGCTGGACTCTCTGGCCTGTAGCTCTCCCCAGGGGCTTTGACGCAGGTGTGTTCCCTACCCCCCTCCACCTGTCTCTGACAACTGACTTCCTACAAATCCACGGTTAGGAAATTATTTGGCAACAAGGAGGCTAAGGCTGTTTTGTGGTGGCACAGTCTTTAAGAAGTTAAAAATAAAATAAGAGACCCCTGAAAGAGGCTTTCACGCTGGACAGGACATGAGTCCTACTACTTGTCTGAGCCAGGGTTGGTGGCCACTATCTCCTCATACTTTGGGGGTGGGTCACTGTAAGAGACACTTGCCTCCTCACTGCTGCTCTCCTGGGGTGCAGTTACCTCCTCGTAGGATGGGGGAGGGGTGGCACTGGACAGCCTGGAGAGAGAGAGCTCAGGGAGGTAGAGGGTGCTCTCGAGGCGGACCGTGGTTCTGCCCCCTCGACTAGGCCCCAGCACCACCTGAGGATTGCTCCCTGCCTCACGGTGCACAGAGGACTCCCCCTGGCTATGCACAGTGCCCCTGTACACCATGACCCGGGGGAGGCTGTGCCCTGCGCGACTGGCTAGGTACCGGTTCTGAGCATACGAGGGGTGATGTCGTGTGGCTTTCTGCAGCTGGCACCTCCAGATGATGAACAAGGCAATGACAATCAGCAATGCCACCCCCAGAAGGGGAACAACCACATACATGGCATCTGGGCTTTGTGTAGGGTCTCGAACTGAGTAGACTGCATTCGGGTACCCCTTCCAGAACTCCATCTACAAAAGAAAAATGGCCACTTACATTTATATGCAAGAGCTCATGCCCCAGCTGGACCTCATAGACCTTCAGCAAGTCTGGTGTGTTTGGCAGGGCCTGCGGCTGCTCCCCACCCTACTGCATCTTACTGGCTTCCGAGGCCTATCAGAGAGGCTATGTAATGCACCCAGGATAAAGGACAACGCTCCCAAGTGAAGAGGTCCCCATAATCAGGCAGCTGGGACTCTGAAGACATGTTGTCTGTCCTTCTATGGCCCCAGTGGCCCTGCCTTAGACTGGACTGGCTTTCCTTTATTGCTTCTGACTGGTGTGAGATACCAGGGCCTGCTTTTGTTATTCCTGAGGCTCCCCCTGCTCCCAGAAGCTACCCCAGGACAGTACATGCCGTTTTCTCTTTGTCCTCAAACACCTCCTTGACCTCCTCGTAGCTGCAGACCTCCTCCATGCACTCTCGTTCGATGGTACCCTGGCGCAGCTCCTCCAGGAATTCATTGGCACGAGGGAACCGTTTCAGGACAGAATGGGCATTCTTGGCCTCCAGAAACACTGAAGAGAGAGCTGCACTGAAGCCTGGAATAGGAAGGCACCCAGGGGCTCCTTCAAACCAGACTCAGCCCAGACACAGAAATACAGTGACAAAGGAAAGCAAGACACTACCAGTGGGCAAGACACCACCCCAGATATGACTAGCCCTTTGTAAAAGGGACGAAAGTGCCAACTTTCTGTGATACCATGATGCATCTGCTTAGAATACCATGAACCCAGCAAGATTCAGGCCTCTGGTGTTATGGAGGAAAATGGGATCTGAGAGGGAGGTGCTTGTTGCACAAGAACAATATACATGAAGGATTTTGAGTATTGTAGTCAACACAGAGAAAGTACCCAGTATCTTCTGCCTCACCTCAAAAAGAGACATCAGAGCCCTTATCATGAGAATTGGCTCCCCTATAGACTGATGCTGGTGACCAATACCTAATCACCCCACAGCAGTCTACCAGGGTGGCGTCCGTCCGCCTGAATGGCCACCTGTGCCGTCATCAACAGCCTAGCCCCAAACAGTCTACTACAAACCCAATCTGGGCTAGATCAAGGCACTGGATGCATACGAATCTAAGAGTGCCTCTGGAAAGAGGGTAGCAGGGAGAATATAAGTCTTTGTAGACTGGGCACAGATGCTTCCTGTAAAAATGTCATTGAGTGCTAGCCATATCAACTTATTCCAAAGGAAGGGACACAGCTACAGTCAAACTACCTGGCATAGTATCAGCTATATGCCTCCGTAAGCCTGAGCTCGGTCTCCTGCCAACCAGCCCCTTGCAGTGAAGCAAGCAGGGCTTTACCAACAAGCAGGTGCCCTTTCCTATGGCCTGTCATAGTAGTTTCTCTCATAGTGGACAAGTGAGCACATACTCCAGAAGGGAACCAGAGTTGAGAGGATAAACCTGCTACCCAGACGATGAGACAGGGGCCACAGGGACACACTCAGGACGGGAAAGCTGGAAAGGACTTGAAAAGTAAGCATGCACCTTTCCTGTGAGCCCCTGGGTAGGCCCTTCACCCCTCAGCCTGGCCCTTGGAAAACTCACCTGCCATCGCTGCTCCCTTAGATCCCGTGTCTCACTTGCCTGGCAAAGGAGAAAAGCAGAGTCACAATTAAATCATACCCCCAAAGCCTACAACGCACCAGTTTGACCCTGAGATGTGGTCCCTACCCCTGCTGGCCTGGTCAAAGGTCAAAACAACACCTCATGAGGCACATTACCTCCTGGGCCACTCACAGCTCTATTACTTCCCATACTTCCCCAAGCTCTCTTTCCAGAGTTACCTGCCTGAGGCCCAGCAGAGCCCAAAGCTAACCTTTGGGCTCTTTCTCCCACAGACGGATTCTGAGGGTCTAGAAGACCTAAGGGTTGACTTCATTCTGAAAGAAAGAAAGAAAGAAAGAAAGAAAGAAAGAGAAAGAAAGAAAAAGAACTTCCCACAGGCCAAGTTTCTTCTTTCCTCACCTCTCTCCAAAAATCTTTGCACTTTTGAATTGGAAAGGATCTCAGAGAGATGGGGTCTTAGGTGAGGCCAAGCACACCAACAGTGTCAGAGACAGGATGCTAACTTTGCTCACAGTGGCAAGTCCCAGATACCTCTAGGGACAAGCACGCTCCTGGAAAACAGGCAGCATGCATTGAAGAAGCAGGTACTGGCAAAGCTTAACATGGCAACAACAACTACCTCAAAAGTCATGGCCCAAACCCAGGTGACTCACTGTGTTTGTCTGCACCAGACACAGTGCCCAGGATTTTCTGAAACTAACTCTCTCTCTCCTCTCCTTGCATTAAGGAACACTGCAGTGGAGTACCAGGACAGTGACTGGCATGACCAAAACTGAGATGCTAAGTCAATGCAAGGGTTGCCTCTAATGTGAGCTATTGTCCAAAAGCCTCACTCCTGCTCAGGAATTATCCAGCCACAATGTAAACCATAGCCACAGCACACTGCTCTCCCCCAACACAGACTCCCACTCATGCACGTATTCCAGAGCACTGACCAAGCTGTCCACATCTGGGAGCAATCACCCTGCTGCTCCCCTCCCCAAGAAGAAGCTCTGGTTTTATGACTAACAGGATGTAAGACACGTGAACGGTGTAACCCGCTATGCCGCCCTTTTTGCCTAGGCTGCCAGGAAGTTCAGCGTTAACATTGATCACCAAGCACAAACATTCTAGAAGCCCAGCTGTTGAGCACATATGCTTCTCCTTTGCAACAGGGCATACATTTTTCTATTTAGGTGGTCAGAGTCTTATGTATTTTTAAAATATACCTTCTAATTCTTTTGGCAAACAGGTACGATATAAATCATAAATAAAATTAAAACTAAAGGAAAAACAGCAAATATAACATCCATCTATGGAAACACCACGTCAAGGGGGATTTTGTCTTTTGAATTCCACAACAATCCCACCCAAAACTATCAATGAGTGAACCTGTCAACAGATGGGTCTACCATTGTAAGATAAGTTGGCCCTCAATGTTTTAGAGTGAAGACGGAATATTAATCCTAATTCCTGCTTCATTATGGATCTCTGGGGTTCCCCTAGGGCCAATGCCACTCATGAGGTGAGCCTAACAGCAATGGTTTTGACTGAATTAAATACGGAGCTGTTGTGTCAGGGTATGAAAAGAATGAGTAAAGGCTGTACCAATAAGTGAAGACAGAAAAACATACGTTTCATTTTTTATCAAAGAGAACTGCAGTGTTGTTTTGTTCATTTGTATGTGGAAAAATTACATAACAGCTTACGTATAGCAACCTCTTGTCCCAAACACATCCGACTTTGGTGCATGCACACCCACACATGTCATAGCCACGGATGAGTGTTGTCCTGACACCTGATGAAGTCATTAGTTCATTTTAAGCTTCAAACAAGCCAGGAACTCCCCCCAAACAGCCCACAGGGGATGGCCCACTCCATTAACAATTCTGTAGTCACCATCACTGCTGCTACTGCTGCTGCTGCTGCTGCTGCCATAAAGCCGCCTCCCCCTCCTTCCCCAAAATTTAGCGCCCGCTTCTTCCCCTATAAATACACCATCAATAGGGCATTTCTATGGCAACAGCGAGGAAGCGTGAGGGCTCCACGACAGAGAATGCTGCTGCAGTCACGCATGTACATGTCCCTCCTACCCCTGGTGGATATTGTAAGGCTGATTGTAGGCCGGAGGAATTTTTAACCCACTCCCCTCAGGAACACAACTGAATCCTGAAAGCCTGGAAAGGAAGGAAGGCAGGGACTGGCCACCACCAAGACCTTCCTTAACCTCAGCCTGAGCTGAAGCTTCCAAATCAACAGCACTGTGAAACATCACTCCCAAAGTCCCTCGCATGGGGACAGGAAGCCATCAGAGCACCGGGTGTCCCAAGAGGTGGCCTCCACACCACTTCTCCAAATCCTCACCCTTTTCATTCCCCTCTCTCAGAGCTGGTCGCCAGGAAAGGCTTCTGTGATCAGCAAATCGCATGAGTCATCAACCCACCCAGTGACATGGAACTCCCAAATTACGCTCAAACTCAAACTCTGGGCCCTCCTTGTCCCCTTCCACTCATGCCAACCCCTAAAGTGCCCATCCTTGCCCACTGTCGCCCGCCAGCAGCGCCCTGCCCACGAATTCCAGCTCCTGGCCCAGCTAGACTCTTCTCCTGGGTCTGCTCAAGACCCCAAACGCCTTGGCCCGTTTGGGCCTCCAGATCCTCCCCCAACAGTGCCCCGCGCCCAGCTCAGTGGCCCTGGACACAGAACCATGCCCTCGGGGCTGGAACACCCAACCCAAACGGCCTCACCGTTCTCTGGGCCCAGGAGGCGGCCGCCCAGTTTGCGCACGCAGCCCGCCACCTCGCTGCGGCGCCTCTTCCAGCAGGGCCCCTGTCCCCGCCCACCTGCTCCCCGTCGGCCGAGCCCCCGGCCCAGCCCAGCCGTCTCCTCCCTCCCTCCCTCCCCGCCCGCCGGCCTCCCGACACCCCGGGGGCCCCCAAGTCGGCCCGGCCAAGGCCAGGGCCGAGGTGCACCTGGAGCTCCCGCCCCTTGCAGCCGGGCGCCTGGGCCCTGCCCGTTACCTCGGCACCCCCCTGCCCCTGCTCTCCTCTGGGGACTCCGCCGCTGCCCGCCCCCACGCCCCGCTGCGCCAGGTCTGGCCTCGCGCCCCACGCCTTGCGCGCCACCCTCGAGCGCCACGACCACCGTGCCCTGATCGCCAGGCCGCGATCGTCGCGCCGCACCGCGAGCCGGGCCGCCAGGCCGAGGACAGGAGAGGGGTGGGGGTGAGGAGAGCGGGCCGAGGGGGAGGGAGGGCGGGCCAGCAAGCTGGGCCGGAGGGGCGGCGGCGCGCACCAAGCACCGCGCGCCCGCGCCCCAGTCCGCCGGCGCCGCCCCTGCCCCCGCCCGTGCCGCGGGGGGCGGGGCCTGGTCGGCGGGCCAGGGGCGCACCAAGGACCCCTGGCCAAAGGTGCTGGCCCTGTCGTGCCTCCGAGCGCTGGCCCTCGGAAGCCCAGGCGCTATAGCGGGCTGGGGCAGCCGCTCCCAAGGCCCACGCGCCAGGGGGCCCCGCGCAGCGAACCCTCCCCAGCTGTCCCCTACCCAGGCTCACCTGTCATTGTGGCCAGCCCGCCCCCGAGTGCCAGCCGAGAAAAGAAGGGGCTCAGGCCAGCAGCCTGGGCCCACCTAGCAGGGCTCCAGCGAGCCCGCAGAAGGGCTGGGTTGAGGCTGCGTTCTGCCAATGACTGGGTGACCTTGGCTTCTTCACTTACCTCCTCCCCACCCTGCCCTAGGACGGCAGGCTTCTTTCCTGTCAAATCTGGTAAATGGGGAGAATCCTGCCTCCCTCGCGGGGCTGCAGCGAAATAAAGGAGGAAATAGGCTTGGGAAACTCTTAAGGCGCAGAAAGGGGAGAGGAAGGGGAGCGCCGGGGGTGGGGGTGGGGCGGGGAGGGGGCTCAGGAGGCCGCGCTATGGGAGGTTCAGCATGACAGGACCAGATGCTGGTAGATGACACTAGTCCAAGGAGAGCCACGCAAGGAGGTGGAATGCTGAGGGAGGGCAGGACGGTTCTGGGGGAGCTCGGGGTATGAGTTTGCCAAAGCTTCCGAGGAGGGGTCCAGTGCACCCTGCTGGGTTTTCTGGGTTCTTTTTGTTCTCTGCACCTCTGGAGCCCACTTTGCAACTGGAGTGGGTGCCCCACCCCCACCCTTTTCCCTATTCTGGTGTTTGGGGCAGAATGATCCTGAGAAGGCATGCCCTGAACTATCCCCCACACCCATTCCAGGCAGAGAAACACCAACCTGCCCTGCCGCCAGGGACATGGAAAATAGGGGGGGAGGCCTCCATCACCCCAGACCTCTCCCAGTCCAGCTCTCAGAGCTCAACAGTCCCTCTGCCCCTCCCTGTCCCTGCCCTTCCCTCTCCTTCCCCTTCCCCCACTCCTAATGGCGCTTGCCCCTCCATATCTGCCGCCTGTTCTCAGAGTCTTCCTCTGGCTTACTTGCTCTTGCAGGGCTACAGAAGCCCTTTTTTTTCCCAGTACAGCCCCTCTATGTTCTCCTGGATGAAAGCAGGAGGGAGGGCCACACTCCCTGGCCTGTGGGGCAGGCTTTCATGGAAAAAAATCAAGATCACCTGGGGATAGGAGTGGGGCTCCTTTGGGGCCCCAAGGGCTGCATATGTTTTAGAGCTCCCCTCAGTTCAGGGGGAGAGAGCTTGGGCCCTTGTTGGCGAGAGAGGTGGTTTGGATCTCTTCAGAAACTTACTTCCTGGGTCTCCTAGCCCACCACCAGGTCTCCATGCCAATCTTAACCATGTGCACAGGTAACTGCACACAATTTTCAATGTGTGAGGCTAAGGTCTGTGACTTTTGCACTTCTCTCAGCACCCCCACCGGAGCTTCTAGTTCCCTCCCTGCCCAGAATGCCTTTCCTCCCACTCTCAGCCTCTGTGCACATGCTTTCATTCTTCCCACATAGCTCAGATGACATCTGTACTCAGGTCATGCGGGATTCTCTGCCCCCACCCATGCTGACTGTTCCATTCTCAGCACTCTGTCTGCAGATGCCAAAGGCGGGAAGGGAGAAGAGCAGCCCTTCTGCAGCTTGCTGTCTGCTTCACCACTTGACCAGACCACAGATCAGCTGTGGTCCTGAGCAAGTGACTTAACCTATCTGCATCTCAGTTTCCTCACCTGTCAAAGGAGAATGATGATAATAGTACCTCCCTCAAAGGTGGTGAAGAGGACAGATGGGATAACACATCAAGTGTGCCTGGTGCTGAAGTATGAGCCCAACACAGGTCAGCTTTTGCTGGCAGCCAACTGCGTCAAGTTCGTTCCGTTGCTCACCTGAGCTGCACGTTTTCCTCCTCTATCTTGGGGTCAAGGACCTTGTTTCTTCATGTGTCCCTTGCATCCAACACAAAGCCTCATCCACAGCAGGCTCACAGATGCTAGCAGTGCTGAGGTCAGAGAGGCCCAATTTATGTGAGGAGCTGGACTGAAAGTCAGTCTTCAACTTACCACCAAGATGTTTTTCCCAACACTACCAGCAGCTCTGGCCCCTGCTTCCTCCCTGAGGTGAACCTGGGTCTTGGCTAACTCCAGACCTTGGCTTCTTCAGAAGGCTTTCTAACTCCCTTCAGGAGGGCTCTAGGCACTCCCAGGGACCACCTTGGGAGGGATGAAGGCCTCCATCCTCCCAAAAACTGCTTTGAGACCTTGGTCTGAATATCCCCTGGTCTGCACCAGGTGGGAAAGGCTTGGTCACTGGCTTCTCTGCCTTGGCTAGGCATGTGGCAGGTTGGTATGCTCAAGGAGCTTTATTTTCCAACCAAATTGCACTTCCCCCAGATTTTTGGTGCAGTCCAGATCCTCATTATCCAAATCCTAGAGTGATGCCATAGTCTCCCTGTGAGCTCTCACTCTCTCTCTTTCACTCTCTCTCCTCCATCACAGCCAACATGCACCCTTCTCTTATTTGCTACACTGGTGATCTCAACAAACATACCTTGGCACACATCCAAATCACATATGTAGGGCACTAAGTATTGTGGGAGGATCCACCTCTGAAAGAGTGTACAGTATAGTTGCTAATAATAATAAAATATGGCAAAAGGCGGATCATATTTCACTAAAAATTCCCAATACAGTAGAAGAGAAAAGACCTTTTACCAAACCTTCTCCAAACTTTTCACCTGCCTCTGTTCCTGATCCATATCCCATCATGCAGGACCAGCTTCAAGGGTGCATTCTCTATACTTGGTTTAAGGTTCTGCTGTCTCCATCTTGGAATTCTTTTTGAATACTTTTTGAAAAAGAGACATGCATTTTCATTTTGCACTGGGGCCCACAAAGTATACAGGCAGTCTTGCCCATTGGTGACATTCTCAACATCCTCGATCCTATCCCAGCATCTGAACCACCCTACTGCTCTCCTGATTCCTCTCCTCCTCCCCTCTGTGAGCCGTGGCCAGTCCCTCCTTTCCTCACGTCTCAGCTGCACTGATTCCATCATCTTCCTCCACATGGCATCTCCCTAACCCTATCCTTGTGTCTCTTCCTTTGGCTGAGACAAGTACCCTCTTCCAGCCTCACTCACTTTTGGCACCTCATTCTCTACCCAACCCTCATCCATCTCAGAATTGAACTCTTCTATGAACTCTTCTGCCCCCCTTCCCTTTATATCCTCACCAAGCTTCACCACATCTCTGAGTCTAAACACTGATCCTTAGCCCATAAGAGCCCCAATTCATCTTTGTACACTGATTAACCAACTAATCAAGTATCATGAGCTAAATTGTGCCTTACCCAATTCACATATTGAACTCTTAACCCCCTTACCTTAGAATGTGACTATATTTGGAGATAAGGTCTTTACAGAGGTCATTAAGTTAAAATGACATTATTGAGGTAGGCCCTACTCCAATCTGTCTGATGCCCATATGAGAAGAGATTAGGACACAGGCACACATATGAGAAACCATGTGAAGGCACTGGGAGAAAGCAACCATCTAGAAGCCAAGGAGAGAGGCCTCTGAATAAACCAATTCTAACAATGCTTTGATCCCAGACTTCTGGCCTCCAAAATTATGAGAAAATAAGTTTCTGTTGTGGAAGCCAACCTGTGGTACTTTGTCATGGCAGGCCAAGCAAATTAAGACATCAAGTATTTACTCAGTGCTATTATGTGCCAGCTAGTATTCTAGGACCTGGGATTACAGGAGCCAATAAAACAAACAAAAGGTCCTATCCTCATGAAGTTTAGACAAGAAAACAAAGAAGTCAAAGATATGGGATGTTAAGTAATGATTGGTGCTATGGAGAACAATGAAACAGATAAGGGTCTTGGAGTGTGGAGTATTTAGATACAGTGGTCAGGGAAGACCCCACTGAGGAGATGGCATTTGAGTCAAGACCCAAAGGATATGAGGGGCCATAATGCTCTAGGTTGTGGGATCCACATGTGCCAGAGCCCTGGAATCAGGGGCATGCCTGGCACATCCTGTGGGCAGCCAGTAGGCTGATGTGCTGCACTGGAGGGACTGAGAGAGGAGGACAGTGGGGATGAAGCTAGGGAGGCTTCAACAGAGGGTGATGAGAGATTGTGCAGGGCCTTGCATCCCATTGTGAGGCCTTTGGCTATTAGAGTGATATGGAGAGAGCTTGAGGGGCAATGTGATGTCTATTTTCATACAAGTGATCACTCTGGATGATCTCTAAGAAAAGGTTAAAGAAAGACAAGAGTTGAAGCAGGGAGACTATTTTGGGACTCTTGAAATAATCCATGTGAGAGACAATGGTGTTTTACACCAAGTGACACAGTGGAGGCAGTGAGAGGTATGCAGATTCTGGATAGGTTTTGATGACAGATTGGTATTAGGCTATGACAGAAAGACAGGAGTCAAGGGCAGCTCTCAGGGTTTAGCCAGAGGAACAGGAAGGATGAAGGTACATTAACTGAATTGAGAAAGACAGTAATAGGATCAGTTGGATGAAGGCGTGTGGAGTTCAGGGACAACATCAGTGCTACAGATATAATTGGAGAAAGAATACCATGTACTCAATATTAAAAATTGGGGCGCCTGGGTGGCGCAGTCGGTTAAGCGTCCGACTTCAGCCAGGTCACGATCTCGCGGTCCGTGAGTTCGAGCCCCGCGTCAGGCTCTGGGCTGATGGCTCGGAGCCTGGAGCCTGTTTCCGATTCTGTGTCTCCCTCTCTCTCTGCCCCTCCCCCGTTCATGCTCTGTCTGTCTCTGTCCCAAAAATAAATAAAAAACGTTGGAAAAAAAAATTAAAAAAAAAATTAAAAAAAAAAAAATCATGAGACAGGATGAGGTCAATCATGGGGTGAGCATAGAAAAAGCAAAGCAACCCAAGAACCAAGCCATGAGTAGCCCAACATTTAGAGGTGGGACATATGAAAAGGAACCAGCAAATGAGACTGGGAAAGAAGGAACAGCGAGGTAGGGGGAAGCCAGCAGAATGTAGACCCAACTGAAGAAAGTGAAGGTTTGACCACTTTCTTCAGTGGAAGGAGAGATTGACAAATTATTCAAATCCCACTGACTAGACTAGTAAATAAGACAAAGAATTGATCACTGTGTTTAACAATGTGGAGGTCATTGATGGCCTTTGAGAACAATTTCCATGGAGATGCAGGGGCGTACAGGCGGATCAGAGTGTTTTCAATCAAGAGTAGGAAAAGAGAAATTGGAAGCAGTGATGACTGACAACTCTTTTGAGGAGTTGAGCTGCAAAGTATAGCAGAGAAATAGGAGAGTGGTGGTTGTAGGAATATGAGGAAATAAGATAAAAGTATTTTATTAGGGATTCCTGGGTGGCTCAGTCAGTTAAGCCTCTGACTTTGGCTCAGGTCATGATCTCGCAGTTCGTGGGTTTGAGCCCTGCATCAGGCTCTCTGCTGAAAGCTCAGAGCCTGGAGCCTGCTTCAGATTCTGTGTCTGCCACTCTCTTGCTTGTACACACACACACACGCACGCACACACCCACACACATACACACACACAGTCTCTCTCTCTTGAAAATAAAACATTTTTTAAAAACTAAGTATTTTTTAAAATGGGAGAAATTACGGCATGGTAACATGTTTATGTGCCAATGGGCCAGTAAAGAAGGAAAAAGTTGATGCAGGAAAAAGATGCACAGATGCAGGGAGGAGGGAGAGGTGGTGGTGGAGCTTGGAGCAGTTGTCTTCTGGTGGCTTCTCTTCTCAGTGAAACAGGAAGCCAGGCTAGTACCTGGGAGTGGGGGTAGGAGAGAAGTATCAGTGGTTTTAGGAGAAAAGGCTTGAAACAGTGTTCTGGGAGGAAGGAAGCCTGGATATTCTATGGAAACATAGCATGATTGCTGGGCTGCATTAAGAGTTCACTTGAGGTTAATTTAAAGTGTAATTACTCAGCATGTCTCCATGCTTTCCACCAACCACATTCAATCTCAGGGGTGCAGACCCAGAGTAGGTGGAAAGTTGGATTTTAACTGGGTTGAGTTTTGCTACATAAATACAAATAAATGGCAGAGGGACATGGGAGTTTTGTGTGGATTCTTGGGAGAAATTATGATGGCGATTGATCATGGATTAATGGGTAAGAAGAGAAGTAAGGATAGAGTCAGTGTTTGGTGAACAGCAGTGAAAACAACAGTAGTATTGTTGGCTGAAGGGTCCCAGTGGCAGTCAAAGGATTGCTGGAGTTCTTGTAGTATTAAAAGAAATGAGCTGGCTTTCAGAGAGTGGGATATGGAGGTTATGGAGATGTGGTGGTGACAGATAATGGCAAGAGCTCAGGATATGACCACAAGCATAAGGAGGAGGGAGAGAGTATTGGTGGAGAGTAGGTCAAGAGACTGAGAGACAAGGGGTTTGAATCATTTCTGTGGGTGTTGAAATCACCAAGAATGTACATATTTAACCACCTCTTATACCAGACCCCTTGAAGCGTTCTCCTTCCCAATCTCTTATTCCATTCCTTGGTTTCATTGTGAACCTGAGAAGCATACCATTCCTGAGCTTCACCTGTTCCCAGAGCCTCCCTCCTCCCTCAATCTCACTTGTCCTGAAGGTCACCCCACCACTAAGCTTACACCCTAGCACGTGCCATATTCCATGTCCCAAACTACCATGCCTTCCCTACCATGCTGAACATTTAACTGAGCACTTACTACTATGTACCAGGTGCTACGCCTGGTGCTGGTGACATAAAGGTGAATCAAACAGACCAAGGTCTGCTCTGCTTCCATTTTGGTTGGAGAAGAGAAACAATAAACTAGCAAACACAGAGAATACTTAAGAAGGTAGTTGGTAGATGTACAGTAGAGGAAAACAAAGCTGGGAATGGGGACAGGGGGAGCCAGGTCATCCTGTTTCTAACCCCTGCCTAGAGCCTCCCAGTCTGTGGACTGCTCACCCCAGGCCAGCTCATGGTGATAATGTGTAGCTTCATCCATGCTCCCAGAGTCTGCCCATTCCAACCCCAGCAGTGACCTTCACCTCTTTCTTGGGCTTGACCCCCAGATCAGCCCCCAATGACATCCATGATTCTCATCTATTCCTCAACCCTCACCTGAGCTTTATCATTGTGCTTCATCTATTCCCTAAGTTTCATGTCCAGAATCTTGCTTCTTCCGTAAACCTCCCCCAGCCCTGACCATCTTTCCTACACAGAGCTTCTTCCCATTCCATCCCTCAGCTCCACCTCCGTCCTGGATCCAGACCCCATCTGGTCCTAGTTTATTCCTGAGCCCCAATACCTCCTCCCTCGCTCCTATTCTAGCTTCTGCCTTCCCAACTGGTATTGGACTGACTGTCAGCAATCAGCTCAAGTGCTGAGAAGCCCCCTTCATATGGTCCAGCAAGTTCTTGTGGAGACAGGGTCTGAGGGTTCAGAGTCCTGGAAGTTTAAGGACAGCCAAGGAACTTCCTAAGATTGGAGACTAGTCTTTCTCTAAAGAGTAAGGAAAAGTTCCCTCAGTGACTTAAAGGTTCCTGGAAACTCTGCCCTGGCAGTGAAATTTTTCTGCCTTTCTCTAGGCAGTCATCATCCCTTTAGCCACCTTCCCTGATGGGAGGGTAGAGGAACCTCTACCCTCAAAGATAATGTCTCCTTCTCAAAGATTATGCTGCACAAGGACTGGGGAACCAAAGATGGGTCTGAGTGGCCATCAACTAGCCCATCACAACCACACATCCCTTCTGTCCCAACACACACACACACACACACACACACACACACTACTCCAGGAAAAGATACTTAAATAGATAAGGGACCTCAACCTTGGTGCATTTCGTTTTCCCTACTGCCACCTCCTGGATACTGTAGACACTGTAGCTATGACCATAACCCCCTGCAGGTGCATTCCTTTCCTATGCCAGGCCTCTCTGGATACCATTATCCATAAAATATACTTGAGTGCTCCAAACTGAGGTCTAAATACATACCTTGACCATGGCTCTTATGTTTGGGGGTGGGGAACCAGAATCATGCCAGTTTTCAGAAAGGGACTGAGCCTCCCAGAGCGACTGCCTGACTGGAATGTTCACCAAGCGGGCAGAGGTGCCACTGACCACCAGTCTCTGTTCTTTGGGAGCAGACACTTAAGCAAGAGGACACTGATGAAAGATATGAGACATGAGAGGTCAGATTATGGAGTTTATGAAGCACTCACTATGCATAGGTATGTTCTAGAGGGTGGGGTCATAGCAGTGAACCAAGTCAATGGAAGGTCTTGTATGCATGGACGTTCCAGTTAGGGAAGACAAACAACACATTAATAAATAAGCACAATATAGATAATGTTCCATAAAAGCTAAGATGTCATCAATTGCATGATCTAGCAATTAAGCCATGCTTCCAATTAAGCCATGATACAACACTTCCTTACCATCTAAAATTTTAATTTTGTACTTATTAAAAGAACTATTTTGGGGGCACCTGGGTGGCTCAGTTGGTTAAGCATCAGACTTCAGCTCAGGTCATGATCTTGTTCATGAGTCTGAGCCCCGCATCTGGCTCTCTGTCCCCCTCTCTCTGCCCCTCCTCTGCTTGCACTGTCTCTTTCTCAAAAGTAAATAAACATTTTTTAAAAAAGAACTCTTTTAGACTTTATCATACATTGAGCTTTATCATAGATGTCTCTGGTGCTTGCATAAAAAGGAAAACTAAAGCAAAATAAATTGGTTAAAGTAAACTTGCTGCCATTCAGAGGCCAGCCCTCCTGAATCATTTTTTGACCAAGAGTTTTGGATGGCAGTATTGTCCTCTGTACCATTAGGAGTGTTGGGGAGGAGTCCTTTCTTTAAAGAATGTATTTTTTTAAGCCTGCAGGCCCTAAGTCATGCTTTGCAATTCCCAGGGGCTAGTCCACTTTGGACTCCTGCTTAGGAAATGTAACTGATCACATTTGATTTACCACGCCAGGCACCACTCTCCACCCTGTGCCATAGCAACTGGTTCCTAGAATTGAAAGAAGTGAGTCCCTATTGTCTCAGGGATTTCTTCTCAAACACTGACATGTACTGTTCAAGTTTTTATGTTGACACTTTTGATTGGTGCTTGGCTGGCAGCATTGTAAATGATGGTCATCTTGATTTCAAAAGCTGAAATGTAAGTGAAATGTAAAAAAAATGTTCCTCTTGGCATGTCGGATTGTGGTAAAGCCTATGGAGAAAAACAAAGCAGGAAGGGGGGATGGGAATGGCTAGGGGGTGAAGGTAATTGCAATTTTCAATTGGCTGGTTGAGGAAGAACTCACTGATTAGTAAGATTTGAGCAGCATTTAAAATACAGAGAGCTGTACAGATAGCAGAGTATTCTGGAAACAAGAACAGCAAATGCAAAGGCCCCGAGGCAGGAGTGTGTTTCACATCTCTGAGGAGCAAGGAGCACCAGGGAAGAGCTCAACCATGGCATTTTGGCAATATTGCACATCTCCACACAGGCAAGGTAGGCAAAGTTCAACTGCAGCCTGACTCAAGTCTTGGTGGAAGGCCCCATGATCCTCCCAGGAGCATTGAAAGATGGGTGGTTTTGTGAGGCTGCAAGACCCTTCCTCATCTTTCTGTCTGGTGCAAGGCTGCCATGAGGGAGTTTCTCATCCACTTCCCTGGTTCCAGTGAGGGATGAGAGTTTCCAGTGTGCCCTTTCTCCACCTTTGGGGACAGCGCCAACTAAACCAGTGCCTTGCTGAAGTATGGAATTGGCTTCTAAGTGCCAGAGCACATGCCTCATGTATCGCCTGTCAACTAATCATTGTGAAACTTGGGACATGAGGAAGGGAGATCAGTGTGGAGGAGTGGCAGAAGAGATCAGAAGAGAAGATCACTCTCCCTCTGCTCATCCCTCCTACAGTTACTTCTTAGTCCTGGGGTGCTTTCCTTCAGAGCACCTGCCACTCACTGCCATTTTTCTGATTCATTCATGTTTCCTTGCAGCCTGCCTGCCTCCCCTACATGATTGTAGTCCAGACTCCTTCCTCCTTTTCTAATCTCCTTTCCACACAGCCCAGGAATTATACTTTTTTCAATTCTGATCATAAAATATGCTCTCATTGTGGCAATTTTAGAAATCCCACTAGCCAGTAAAATCATTATTAAAATTTGTATATATTGCCTTCCTGTTTTTCACTCCACAAATCCAATTTTACATCATTTAGTTCATACGATGTAAAGACGTTTTTTATTTCCTTTTTAAAATCTAATTATGAAAGCCATAGCATGCACATTATTATAATATTACAGCAAAACATACTTACATAAGATAGAAAGTTAAAATCACCCCTAATCCCGCCACCTGGTGAGAATCACTTCAGTATTTGGAATCTATCTCTCTGATGTTTTCTTCCACATATGTATTTTCTTTCACACACACAAAAAGGAATTGTGAGTTCTTTTCCCCTAACAAGATCTCGTGATCTTATGGGTAGCTCTCCCTGTCACTGAAACACAGAGTAGGACTGAACCAATATGTCCTTATTTCTGACTTCTCTCCTGCTTCCTACTCCTATGGCTCTCTTTTCCACTGTAAGTACACACATCTTTGGCATTTGACCATTTTCTCCCTTTGTTGTTTCATGCTTGAAAAGGCTTTTTCCACCCCCAAAATTATTCATTTTTCATTATTTCATTTTCATTATTCATTTTTCAGCATAAACTCCATATATAACCACTGAATTTCTCTTGTAAATCAGGGGTGATATGGATTACAGACAGATTCTACCCAGCCTCTACTTTCACTATGTCCTCATGTGAGACTTTCTTAAAAGTAGACTTATGGGTCCCTAGCAATGAAACTCCTTTTCTGTGAATTATCTATGCTCTTACTCCTCTGCTGCAAACTTAGTGTTTTTCTTATTGATTCACATATGTTCTTTGCACATTAGGTACACTGATTTATAGCACATATTTACACTCTTGCTTGCCCCTTCCTGTTGCTTATCTTTTTGGCATACAGACATTTATTATTTTAATGTAGATAAATCTATTATTTTGCTTTTCCTTTGCATTTCCTTCTACCTTTTTTAAACATAGAAAGCCCCATCCACACACAGATCTGAAAGATACCTCATACATTTTATCTCTTTTTTTATGGCTTTGCAGTTAGAGAAAAACGTAAATCCAGAAGCCTAGAAGGGGTGGGAGCTCATAGAGTGAGGTGGGGTTATAGCACTCATGTCTCCCAAGCCTTTGCTGTGGATGTTTCCTTTCCTTGTAATGTCCACCCTCCTCGCCATCTTCTCTAAATGATGACATCCATTTGGAGGTGAGACCCAGTAGAAGCTTGTGTGGACATTTCACTTCCAGCTCAGAATGATCTCTCCATCATTTTTACCTCTACCTAACAAACCACTACTTACTTCCTTTAGAGTACGTCTTCCATTTCCACCCTATTCCCCGGACTTTGGAGAGAGTGGGAAATCAGTCTGTGCCCCACTTTGCAATATAGTTCAGAGGTGAGGGCAGAACCTAAATTATTATTTATTCAATATGGGTAGGTCTATTTACTTATTTATTCAACAAAATAGTATATGAGTAGAAGTTGAGGTGATTTGCATTGTTATGAGAGTTTATAACAAGAGAGGGGATTTTAGTTGAAACAGTGTGCTAAGATTAGAATAAGAAACAAAAGTCATAGATATTGGAAATTACACATTGCAAAAATGTATCATTATTGGTAAATTCTATAGTTGCCTGCTTAGAAAGCAAAAGTGTTATGTACTGTGTGAGATGATGGTGGGAGCCTTAGGGGCAGAGAGAAGTAGATGGATTCCAGATCAATTTTGGAGGTAGACCAAACAAGATACGTATATTGGGTGGATGTGCAGCATTTGGAAAATGGAAGTAGTTCAGAGTGACCCTGAGTCCATTGGTTGGTTCGAGTGCCACAAACTGGGGCTGCCATAACAAAATGCCATACAATGGGGTGGGGCTTCAACAACACATATCTATTTCTCACAGTCCTGCAGGCTATCATTCCAAGATCAGTGTGCTTCAAATGTGGTTCTTGGTGAGGGCCCTTTTCTTGACTTGCACATGGCTGCCTTTTCACTGTGTCCTCGCATGGCCATTCCTCTGTGTGCACACAGTAAGAGAGGAATCTCTGGTGTTCTTCTTCTTATAATTACACCAGTCCTATTGGACTAGATTCCCCACCCTTCTGACTTCATTTAACCTTAATTATTTCCCTAAAAGCCATCTCCTCAAATACAGTCACATTGGGGTTTAGACTTCCAACACATGAATTTGGGGGGATGTAATTCATTCAACAGCAGTGGCTCATGCAAGAGAAATGTATTGCCTCATAGTTCTGGAAGCTAGAAGTACGAGATCAAGATGTTGGCATGATTGGTTTCTTCTGAGGCTGTGAGAGAGAATGTGTTCCCCACAGCTAGCTTCTGGTGATTTGATGAAAACTTTTGGCCTTACTTGAAGTATAGAAGTATCCCCCCAATCTCTACCTTTATGTCCACATGGGACTATCCTTGTGTGAACACCTGTGTCCAAATGTCCCCTTTTCATAAGGATAGCAGTTTTATTGTGTTAGGGACCTTCCCCACTCCCGTATGACCTTATCTGGATTAATAACATCTTCAATGACCCTATTTCCAAATAAGGTCACATTGTGAAATACCGGGTGGTTAGGGTTTCACCATATGAATGTTTGGGGGACTCAATTCAATCCATACACTAGATTTATGGCTTAAAGACTTAGGTGAATGAGGGTCCTATTTACTGAAAGAAGGAAGACTATGGGGCAGGCTTGTAGGATCTCAAAGGTTTTGTTTGGGGCATATTAAACTGGAAATGACAATTCGGTATCTAAGTTTTGAGATAAGAATTAGGAAGTTGCTTATATGGGTCTCATTCAGTAAAGGAAGGTAGAGTGTTTTGTGTGTGTGTGTGTGTGTGTGTGTGTGTGTGACTTAAACCTATGGGACTGGATGTGATCACCTAGGGCATGGAAGGAGGTAGAGAAAAACTTAAAATCAAAGTTCTGTGCCTTCTAGTATTTAGAAGTCAGGCAGAAGAACCAGCAAAGGAGAGTGAGAAGGAACAACCAGTGAAGTAAGAGATGCGGGCAACAGAAGAGAGGTATCATACCATCTTAGAGAAGGGCATGTTAACAGAAAAAAGGGGTTGTCCAGTGGGTCAATACTGCTGACAGCCAAAGTAACAACAGTAGGGCATAGAAGTGCAGAGCTAATTTGACAACATGGAGTTCATAGGCAAACATGGTAAGAGCTATTTCAATGGTAGGGGCTGAAGCTGGATCTGAGCATGTTGATAATACACTGGGGGAGAGGGGAAGTGGAGATAGTACCTATAGACAAGTGCTTGGAAAGGGAGCAGAGAAATGTGGTACTTGCTGGGGAGGGATGTGGAAGTTAAGGGGTGAGTTTTGTTCAAGACAGGAAATATTACAGCATGGTGATGGTCAAGTAAAGAGGGGTAATCTGATGATGCAGAGACAGGGTCACATGGGAAGGGATGGCATTCAGAATGCAGAGAAGGCATCACCCTTATAAAGCAGAAAGGCTACTTCCATCATTTTAGCTTGAGGAAAAGAGTGAAGTGGGAAGACCTGAGGACTTTGAGAGAGCAAGTCACCTTTCTGAGAATCGGATTGGCAAACACAAAACATGGACGTCCTTCTGAGCATTGAAGTGTGCTTGGATGCAGCTGGAGACTGTACATCTATAGTACTGCACAATCTGCCAGCTTGTGTAATTCTGTCTAGAGACACAGAGAAGCTTAAGTGCAGACACACAGAAGACAAATAGTAGGGTTCATGCAAAGTTGGAGATTTGTCAGCGATTGTGACAAAGGAAAGAAAGGATAGGAATGACTACATGATGGACCATGGGTTTGAAGGCACTTGGACAGTAGAGAAGTGAGAGATACAAGGTTGCTAAGGGCTGGACCGAAGTCTTGAGAATAGAGTTTTGCTGGGCATAGGGTCTGGTCCTGAAGTAGGTGTTCAGGAAATGTTAGTGGATTTGGTCACAAGGGAGGCCACTGGAGAGCTGCAATACTGCAACTATACGCCAGGGGGCAAGAGACGACAAGAAATGAGTCCAACCAAGGCCCGCCTCAAGTTTGGGGGCCTGTGGCCAGAACTCCAGTGACCCTTCTGCCTGCTCTAAGCTTCCCTCATGCATGGGCGTGAATGGTGCTGCCTACCAACCTGGAGCCTACTGTTGGTACCACCAGGTAGCTGCTGGTGGGGTGTGTAGGGCAGGAACAGAAGAAACCAAGAGCTCCAAGACACAGATAAGGGAAACATCCTTCATTCATATAAGTCCTGTACTCCTGGCCCATGTCTGGGCTCTGTCCAATGGCCCAGGCTTGAGAAACCACAGGAACAGACTCTGAATGTTCTTGGGCACCATAAGGTATGGGAAGCTGACACCAAGAAGCCCAGCCTATGTGCTCCCCTAAAGAGCCATCAAACCTTCTTCTTGAGGCTGGTACCATGGTATGTAGCCTCATAGGCTTGTCCCAATCTAGAGGACCCCTAGAGCTAAGTGTCCAGAACCTGAAAATGTGTTTGTGACCAAGCAGGAGCCTGGAAAAGCTCTGCTGGAAAGGAGACAGCCCATTGCACAACAGATCTTCCCTGATACCTATATGAGACCATGTAGACCATCTAGCCATCTGTTTATTCATCACTACCTCATTCATTCACACCTTCCCTGCCCATACTGTGTGTCAGTGGAGGAAACAGACAATTATGTCCAAGAGGATATACTGGGGAAAGAGAGAAGTCAAGACCAATGTCTGACTAGTAATTTGAGTGGCTGAGAAGATAAAGGTGTAAGTTCCTTGAGAGATTGTTTTTGGTTGTGTTGACTTGAAGTGTCTAGAGGACACTCATGGGGAGATGTCTAGTGTGCAGTGGGATTTACAGGACTAGAGGCCAGCAGGGAGAGCAGGGATAGGCTATTGATGTTTTGGAGTTCGTTTCCCAGGTGGGGGCCAGGGGGCTGAAGGGGAAAGTGCAGTCATCAAAAGAGAAAGTGAGTCTGAAAGGTTGAAGGGTGGCTTGGAGTGGACACTGTCCTGGGAATGCTTGTAAGCTGAGCAGAAAGGACCAAGAAAGAGGACCCAGTTGAACCAAGAGGAGAGGGGGTGTGAATGCAGCAAGTATCTGCAATGTGTTGATCCTCTCAGGGACCAGGTACCCCTCTGTGTCTTCATTAGCACTGAGAACCAGCATGGGAGCCAGACTGGCAGGGGGCAGATTGACATGTGTTTGCTCATTCATTCATTCTTTCCTTCATCCATGAGGGTTCTTATGTCTAGCCCCCACTCTGGAACAGGTCTCTTATCTTTGCCCTCATGTTCCAGAGAGTCAGCACAGGCACAGGAAGGTCAAGTGATCTGCCCAAAGTTTCAGAGCATGTGAGTGGATAGAAGGTAGACATCTAAGATAAAAGTTCAATGTCTTGCTTTCCTCAGCACCATATACTATATGGAAACTGGGGAGCCTTGTCCGTAGGCAGCTGAGGGGAAGAGAATACAGGAACAGCACTAAACTAGGTGGCCCCACCTCCTTCCCAGGTCACTTGCTGTCCACAACACCCCTCTAAACATGCAGTCTGCCCTTCCTAGAAGATCACTTGCTCCAAGGTTCTGGGTGTAAATTCTCCCTTAACCTTGTTCCCAGCTGAAGTCACACCCCACTTCAGCTGAACTTCTAGCCCCTCTCCCACCTACCTTCCCCACAAGCTGGTGGGCTAAAGCTGTAAATAGATTACACAAACACTTGAACACATGATTATAAATACTGCAATTTGTCTGTCCTGTCTGTTGACCTTTGCCTCCATGCCTTTGACATGTTTTGATTCTGCAGGGTTGTGGGTTTTGTTTCATCTACAAGGTGACCATGTGGTTAATTACCCTTTGACCTTCAGGGTCAAGGCCTCCATCTAGGCAGGAAACATCCATGGCTCTGGAAGTTTTGGGCCTCTTGGCATTCAGTTGTCACTGCCAATTCCCCTTGCTCCCCGCCCACCCCCCACCCCCATCTCCCTGCAGTGTTCCTGCCTTTTGTGTGCCACAGAGCCATTTGCAGGGGTTCACTGGAGCCGCTACCAGGGACACCTGCCACCTCAACTTCTACCCAGTTTTTTCATCTACTAAGCACCAGCCTCCCTCCAGTCCAATAGGAAAGTGGCAACTCAGGGGTCAGGACACTACCTCCTCTAAAGGGCACTCCAGCATGTTCTGCACATCCTCATCTCTGAGTCTCTCCCTGAGGAAGGGCTACAAGTTGATTGGCTAACGTTGAGAAGCTTATGAGCATATATACCTGCACTAAATAGGTGAATGGAGGAGGAAGGCTCTTTTGGGGCCTATGGCTAGGGGAATGGGTTACATTTTGGCTGCTGGGAAGTTGCCCAACAAGGTTTGAGGGCCTCACCAGCTTGACTTCCCACTTGATGCTCCTGCCTCAAGTAGCTGGGATTTTTAGGAAAAATTTTCCAGGTAACTGCTAGGGACTTAAGTCACCAAGATGTTCACTGGAACACAGGGAAGGCTCAGTCTATAAGGCATGATATTCTAGGGGCCAAAAACACCTGCTCTGATCTCTGCCTGCTGTAACTCAGTCTAGAAGGGGCAATGCCACAGGTGCAGTGGGAGCTGAACAAAGACAAATGCTCCAAGTGAGACACAGGCAGGGGTCGAAGGGGACATGGAATAGACAAGGGCTTCCTGGCTAAGCTCTGAATCATGAGCAAGGGTTGGAAATGCAGAGATGGGAGGGAAGGACACGCCAGGTATATGGAATAGTGTCAAATCCATGAGGGTAGAAAGACCAGGGCTTGTGTCAAACATGATGGTTCAGTGAGGCTGGGGGCAGAGTATGTGAAGCAATAAAGGACACAAAGCTGTGGAAAAGGAGTGAAGCCAGACTACACCAGGCTGAGAACTTGGATTTTGTTTCATAAGCAATGGAGAACCATTCAACATTGTTTTGCTTACCCATGAAAACAACACATCTCAATTATTTAATATCCCCTATGAAACATGTAACTGGATCTAGTATAAAGCAGAGAGCTTTCATTATAGTTTTGGTAGCCCATTTTGAGAGCTGGGAATGGGATCTGGTGTGCTGTCTCCTGAGACTGCAAATTCTGGTCTCTGGTGGGAGAAGCTGCAGTTCTAAGGTCCCATGCCTACCTTACCCTCCTCCCCTCTGCACACTCTTTCTCCCTCACCCTTTTCTTCCCAGTGATTTTGGCAGATATGTACAACATTTGCACACAAGAATGTTCTTTCACTCTCATTCACTACCTTCACCATCATTGTCATCAGAATACTTGGAACACTGGAGATGCTACAGAGGGCATCAGACAGTACTGTGCTATTCATGTGAATGGTCTACTTTCTTCATCAAAAGCATTCAGGAATAGGAACATTTATAAATTTTTGATGCCACAGAAAACACATGAATATTGACCTGTTAATTCTGTATGTGGATTATTCTATTATGTCTGGACTGAGTCTGCTCAGTGAGGAGGCTATTGTGCCCACCTGGGAATGAACTGATGTGGGGGTCATGGCAGCTGTGTCTGGAAGCTCTGCCATGTGTGGCAGCTGGGGTGCTTCAGCTGTGTTCTTCCAGTGTCTCCTGGCCCACTAACCCACAGACAAATGCAACTCCTATGCTTTCCCACACAAGGGAAGCAAATGTGGCTTCATGCTGGAAAGGTAAACAAATCCACACTGAGCCACCATCAAGTCTTGTAGGGTCATGGTATGGTAACAGTAGTCTCAGCCAGGGGCCACCTTCCTGTCACCATTGCTGAAAGCTGCCTGCTTTGAATCTTGGGACTGTTGATGGCTGTGTTGTGAGAATGACAGCCAGGGCCTACAGCTCCTGGATCTACTGTTTAGGCAACTGGGGTGAGGGAGGAGGCCACAGCTATCCCAGCAGAGGTACACATCAAGGCCAGGAAATTCTGAGAACATGCAGCCCTTGTATCCCAGCCAGTGAGTACAGTATGGGCCACTGTGCTCAGGGGCCAAGGCTGAATGCTGCTGCCTCTTGGAAGCCACCCAGGCTGGAGAGCCAGGCAGCTGAGGCTGGGTATCCTGACAGCAAGGCCTGCTTTGCCTTTGGATTCTTCCTTCTAACCTTTCAGTGGGACATGCCTGCCCTTGGGCGGCTGGAGAAACAGCTCATCTCCCCTTGCTCTCTTTCCCACACCCAAGAAGAGCCTGGGAGAGAAGACAAGGTGGCTCATATGCATCATGTGGGGCCGGAGGGAAGGGGATGGAGCAGTTCCAGGTGTGGCATCCATTGGAAGATTTCTCTGGTGAAACTTTGTGCTGTGGGCTGCAAAGTCCCCAGAGCCTCCTGGAGCAGTTTAGTTTAGCACAGACCATGAAGATGACCATAGCTATTTCCAGTTTGAGTCATGGCCTTAGAAGCTTGTGCTATGACCACTCTTCTTGACCCAAGCCTTAGCTAAATTTCTGTCCTGCCCTTGGCAAGGCTGGTACAGTCCCCACCCCTTAGTTCATGACACAGAGTGCATGTAATACTCACTTGTTTCTGATTCCATTGTTGCTAAAGGAATACTAGTCACTCCTTGCCCTTGTGCTGTCCTGCCCTCTTCTGCCCTGGCCAGCCCTGCCCCCTCCAAAGCCTGAGAGCGGACAGCTTTTTCCCTGGCTACAATCATCAGGAGACCATCTGGATCTGGGGAAATTAGCTCTCATGCCTGGGAAAATATGCCAAAAGATAAGTACCAGCCGACTCCAGTTAAAGCCAAGTCCAGGAGAAGCAGGAATGCCTTGGAGCAGACACTGGGCCTGAAACTGCTGGAGAGGTGTAGAGAACTCACTCATCATGGTTTGACTTCAGTAATACACAGAACAAAATGACAACTGGACAATCCTGCATGTGAGCACTGGTTCTGGGAATTTGACCCCTGTAGCACTCTAAAATGTCGTGTCCTTGCAGTTATTCCTGTGGGGATCTCCAGGAAAGAGTGGACCCAGGCAACCTGCCCCTCTGACCCTCTGGCAACCTAGTCCTGGGGCTGAACCAGGAGCTAAGCAGTTGATTGAGGCACAGCCTTAGATGACCACAAACCTTCCCTGTTCAGAGTTCTTGTCCGAAATCCAGGGGGGTTTACTGAAGCCTGAATAAATTGGGCTGGGTCAGACAAATCCTGGCCTAGGCATACTCTAAACACTAAATTCAAACAATAACCCCAAACAAATGCCTCCAGCCTCCTTCACTTCTACAGTGCCTTTCCCAAAGCCTCTTCCAGCTTTGTAATTCCATTTATCCTTATCTGCTCTGAGAACTAGGAAGGAAAAGCATCATCTCTTCCTCTAGATGGAGAAACTAAGGCACAGAGAGTTTAAGTGACTGTCCAAAGCAGAACAGGGCCTCAGTTGCATCTCATGGGAGTGCACCATTTAGGGCCTGCCTGACCATGTAAACAGAGAAACGGGGCAGGACCAAACTTTCTTCCTGTTGGAAACTACAGGTCCAGCTATGGGAACTACTGCTACTGCACAGTAGGCACCAAGCTTCTCCCATGGTTAGAATGCTACCAGCTGACTGAGTAGCTTGAAGGAGGCTACGGAGGAGCCAAATGCCACCCCCCGCCCACACATGCTCTACAAGGCGGCTCTTGACCTCTGAGCCCGGGCCAATCTGCACACCAGGAGAGCAGTGCCTCTTTCTCCCTTGCAATCTCTCCTCACTCTAACAAGCATGGCCTGGTTTGTACATGTACAGTCCTTCCTGTACTGTGTGACAGGATGGGGAGGGTGGCTCCCTGACCAAGAGAAGCAACTGTCAATGGAGGAGGCAGACAACAGAGTACCTGCCAACACCCCAGAGTGCCAGTCACTTCTAACTCTGCCTATCTAAAGTCAAACAGGATATCAAGAATGCCCCTGAGCTCGGTTTCTGTCTTTGCTGGGCAGCCCAAGAGAACTGGTTCTTGGAAACGTTCTGCATTTGCTGAACACAATGGGCTAAGGAGTGACTGACAAGTGAGTGAGCCTTCAGCTGCTTCTTCCCAATGGCTACAAAAGGATATGCCAAAAAGCAAACAGCCCCCATGTCTTGGTCAGCTTAGGCTGCCATAACAAAATACTACAGATGGGGGGCTTCAACAACAGATCTCTATTTTTCACCATTCTGAAGGCTGAAAGTCCAAAATGAAGGTTCCAGCAAGATAGGTTTTTTTTTTTTTTTTTTTTATGTTTGTTTATTTTTGAGAGCGGGCAGGGGAGGGTAGAGGGAGAGGGAGACAGAGAATCTGAAACAGGGTCCAGGCTCCAAGCTGTCAGCACAGAGCCTAATGTGGGGCTTGAATTCATAAACTGCGAGATCATGACCTGAGCTGAAGTCAGACACCCAACTGACTGAGCCACCCAAGCACCCCAGGAAGGTATTTTATTCTGATACCTCTTCTCTTCACTTATAGATAGCCACCATCTTGCTCTGTACTGATATGACCTCTTCCTTATGCACACAAGGTGAGAGAGGGAGCAAGCTCTCTGTGTCTCTTCTTCTTTTCTTTTAATTTTTTATTTTAAATTTACATCCAAATTAGTTAGCATATAGTGCAACAATGATTTCAGTAGATTCCTTAATGCCCCTTACCCATTTAGCTCATCTCCCCTTCCACAACCCCTCCAGTAACCCTCAGTTTGTTCTCCATATTTATGAGTCTCTTCTGTTTTGTCCCCCCTCCCTGTTTTTATATTATTTTTGTTTCCCTTCCCTTATGTTCATCTGTTTTGTCTCTTAAAGTCTTCATATGAGTGAAGTCATATGCTTTTTGCTTTCTCTAATGTCACTTAGCATAATGCCCTCCAGTTCCATCCATGTAGTTGTAAATGGCAAGATTTCATTCTTTTTGATCCCCAAGTAATACTCCATTGTATATATATATACCACATCTTCTTTATCCATGCATCCATCCATGGACATTTATGCTCTTCCCATACTTTGGCTATTGTTGATAGTGCTGCTATAAACATGGGGGTGCATGTGTCCTTTCGAAACAGCACACCTGTATCCCTTGGATAAATGCCTAGTAGTGTGATTGCTGGGTCGTAGGGTAGTTCTGTTTTTAGTTTTTTGAGGAACCTCCATGCTGTTTTCCAGAGTGACTGCACCAGCTTGCATTGCCACCAACAATGCAAAAGAGATCCTCTTTCTCCACATCCTCGCCAACATCTGTTGTTGCCTGAGTTGTCAATGTTAGCCATTCTGACAGGTGTGAGGTGGTATCTCATTGTGGTTTTGATTTGTATTTCCCTGATGAGTGAAGTTGAGCATTTTTTCATGTGTCGGTTGGCCATCTGGATGTGTTCTTTGGAGAAGTGTCTATTCATGTCTTTTGCCCATTTTTTCACTGGATTATTTGTTTTTTGGGTGTTGAGTTTGAGAAGTTTTTTATAGATTTTGGATACTAACCCTTTATCTGATACATCATTTGCAAATATCTTCTCCCATTCTGTCGGTTGCCTTTTAGTTTTGCTGATTGTTTCCTTCTTACAAAGGCATTACTACCATTATGGGGGTCCCAATCTTATGACCTCATCTGAACCTAAGTGCCTCCCAAGGGCACCACCTTCAAATACTATCACTTTGGGAGAGGGTAGGGGGTTAATATATGAATTTGAGGGGGATACATTCAGTCCATACCACCCTGGTAGAGATCAGGTTTCCTATGGATGTGAGGCCTCATGTGCCCCCTTTAACTTGTCACTGAAGACTAAGGTTTCCTTTGCCTTATTCCAGCAATGACTCATTATCTTAAGACAGATATTAAAGGCTCAGGATGACTTCTGATAAGGTTATCCAAGTGCCCCCTCCCCTCTCCTCTCATCTTCTGTGCAGACAGCTGGGAACATGCTCTCCTTGGTGTTTGGCCAGTGAACAAATCACTTTTCCTCCAAGGTGTCATCTCTGGAAGAAAAGCTATAGTCAAGAGAGAAGGAACATGCATGCAGAGCATCCAGAGGTGAAGCAGAGCATGGGCTACATGCAATGGGTAACCTCTACGCCCACTGTTTTCGGCCTGGTGGGCCTGTGGATGCCCTTGGCATCAATGAAAGAGCCATCAGCCTTGGCAAATGTGGCAGGGAGCTGAAGCATACATGAGGGACCCAACTCTAAGAAATGAGCCTGGTACCAGGATCCTGGTACCAATTAAGTCAGTACCATTTTTAGGTTCCAAAAATTAGTCATAAGTTCACAGAGTTGCAACGAAAGACAATTTTTATTAAGCATTGGAACTGTGATTATTTCAGTACAAAGCGCCTGTGTTAATCTGATTGCAGCTTCCCACAGTTGGAATGCCATTCCCTTGGGTTTCCCAAACATGACTGTGGAGGAGATGCAGGGCCTGGTCATCAAGGCCAAGGCTTTGGCTTGTGGCTTAAGACAGAACAGCTTCTTACTAGATTGCACACCATGCTGGAAAATGTTTCTTGGCAGAAAAAAGATATTCTAACTTGCAGCCTCTGCAACATGCCTGCCCATGGTAGAATAGGTGTGTGCAAGGTCAAGCAGGGTAGGTGAGGACAGTGGTCTCCTGCTGTGGCCTGGCTACTGTTACATATTAGCACACTGGGGATCACAGGCTGCCGCTGAAACACAACTTCCAAGAAACAGGTTGTGCTCAACAATCCCAAACAGAACTTATCAAGAAAGAAAAGAAAGTACCCACCCCATTCTTCAACCCCTACTCCAGGGGATTCTGTAAGCATTGGAGTTCCCCTGGCCATGCAGGCCTCATTGGTCTGTCTGTCCCTCTTCTCTCAAGGTTCAGTATGAAAATCCCACTGGTGTTCATCCAAGCTGGACTGTTCTGCAGACATGAAATAGTTGATTTGGCCTGGTGTTAATTCATCACGGTCCTGGAAAGCCTCTGAATCTGGAGATCCCTGGCTTCCTACTTCAGTAGCTGGCACCTGCTAAGAAAAAGGGGGACAAGGTGAGAAGCTCCCTTTAGTTCAAGTCAGCAAGCTACTGAGAAATATCTCTTTGGAACACACGCCTACAAGGTGCTGCTAGAAAGTGCAGCTGGGGAAAACGGGGTTCCTCTCCACTTTCATGTTTCAACAGCATCTTGCCTGAAAGACCAGCAAAAGTAGCACTGGACTCTCCCAAAGTTGTCTTAATGCCTAAGGCTACTGAGTTCTGTGTCTGGCCCTCCCTAGTCCAGCTTCTCTGCCAGTCATGGCTAGCTGAAGGCTTGGAAGGTCTCTTCCTGCCCCTACCCTTGGACCTTGCTTTTACACTGCTCAGACTAAGTAACTTCATTGCTAAGCCTCACTTACCAGTGAGGTACTTGGCCCACTTGAACAATGTGATGGTAAAGGTAACAACAACCCACTCTAAGTTGTATAGTGGGGACGAGGGTCAGACACAAACGTGGTATTACAAAGAGTAGGCTGGGGGAGCCTTTTCTGTTTAAGGAGGAAGGATCCCTTGGGTTGGGTTTTGAGGGTGATGTAAGATTTCAAGAAGTACAACCAAAGGGGTGGAAGAGAATACAGAAGAACAGACAGAGCAGGGCTGGGCTATGGGAAGAAAGATTGATATGCTTGGGGACTTGGGGACAGGGAGTGCCCAGAGGACAGTGGAAATGAGTCAAGGCAGGGTGTGGGGAGCCCCTGAAGTCTTGTGGACAAGGAAGCTCCCACATGGTCCTGCCCTTGGCCATTCCACTGCATTCTCCCAACAACCTCCCAGGGGTCCTCCCTTCTCCACTTCCCTGAGATACCTGTTCAGCTTTGTCTCAGCTCTGCTTCTAAGGACCCATCCAGACGACAGTGCCTCAAAAGCAGACATGATGAAGGGTTTAACCAGAGTCTGGCTTGGTAACTCAACTACAGGGTCCACTGAGCATCTGGTCTCTTTGCATGAGAAGTCCCTCTCATGGATCAACTTTTCTGAGGACTGGCAGTCCAGTTGGTCCAGGTGTGTATGTGAAAATAATCACACTTTAGCCATTTAAAATAACCAAACTCCCTCATCCTGCCTTGGTCTACTGTTTTTTTTCCTTTTCTTGTTCTTGATAGTTTTAAAAATCAGAGGTTAGACTCCATCAAGGTTTCTAAATCCAGAATCAAAACACCTTTATAAGTGCTTTTAGTCATATTGAGAATTTATGGTCCCAAGGGGCTTGCTGGGAGTGTACCTGGGAGCAAAATCCAATATGTGACTGCCATCTGGACCAGCTGCTAACACTGCCCTGGAAACATGACTATTACAGACAGTGCCCAAAGTGGGGTCTGTCCTGTCAAATATGGAGCACTCTGTGGATGAATACCAAGCACATTCCATAGAAGGACCCTTGTTTATTTTCAGTACAAGGAAACATACTCATACTAGGCTCTGGACTTTGTACGAGGGAACTAAAGATCCACAAGTTCAGAAAGGGGCCTGGCCTCTGGCAATGATTTCAGCATATGGCATGACTCACTTTGCCCAGGTAACATATGTTTAAGAAGTTTCCATGTGAGATTGCATTTAATATACATGAGGACAGCGCACTTTTTCATGGAACCCTGAAGAGAATCTTTTTACTCAGCAGTGCCTGCCACCACCATGTGAGTAACCACCCTCAAATTTACTGAGCTTTGAAGCCTGGATTTCACACAGATAGCATACTCCTGTTGTGTGTGCCTTTTGGGGAAAAGACCCAGCCTCCATACAGAACCCCTGACCTGGGCTGGGGAGGAGAGGAGAAAGGAATTGTATACCTGGGCCCAGGTGGCTTGGTCCTGCATAGTGGCCTGCTCACTGGAAGGATAAGTATTCACTTGGAAGTAAATGTGATACTGTGGATCTGGTAGCTGTTGCCAAAGTTGAATGTAATCCTGTGAGGTCTCCAGGGTGACTCAGTTTGAGTCAGAATTTATGGGAGACTCAGAAAAGCTGGTAGAGGAACCTGTCTCAGAGCCGGAACTATACAGCAGTGGCAGCAGATTGATGGGGGACCCCTGCTGGTCCTCAGGAAGAAAACTGAAAGAAACATGTTACAGTGACGTGGATCAGGGAACAATGATGACCCAGGAGCCATTGCCTTGCTCATCAGTAGGTGCTTATGGCACATTTCGTTTTGGTGGCTAAATCAGGATTCACTGGTTTGCACTCTCACTTTGCCTGAGTAAGATTCCATTTGCCACATTAAAGTGAATGTAAAGATTGAGATTAATTAGTCTTTTGTCTCAAGTAGTTTTATTTGTTTTACTTGGACACTCCTGGCTCTGCCACATGCCTTAATGCAAGTTACTTTACCCACCCAAAGTCAGTGCCTTGTCCTTTGTCACTGAAGGAGCTGGTAGCTGAATGGGGGTGCCAGGCCAGTTCCTCATTGCAAGTCCAGCGCTCTCTCCAAAACACTATGTCTGGGGCTCTTGGGATAAATAGGGACTTCCGAATCTGTACTTTCCACAACTTCCTCAAGTGGATTCTGATCAGGCCAGTGCAAAACATGGCACTAACCCACCTACCCCACGTATCAGGGTCACTGATCCTACAGGAAGGCCCAGAAGGAAATCTGGAGCTCTGGGAGGCCCACACAGAGAACTGGCATTCATTCAAAAATATTTATTGGGCATCAAGCATGTGCTATATACAACCCCTTCATTGCTGAGCAGAGTCTTCTCTTTCTGGAATTTGGGGCCACAGACTATCACTGAACAAAAAATGTGTTCATGTCCTCATACTGTCTCCAGGGCTTAGTCCTTCTGTGATGTTAGCTCTTTGGAATTCATTGGCCATCAAGCAAATGTTTCACGCCCACTTCTCTCCCACAGATTGTCAATTCATGGAGACCACTTCATCTGATCTGTTGTGATCACCAGATCCCAGTGAAGTGGGAGAAGAAAGCTGAGAGCCAGAAGTTATTCAGATATGGGCACTCAAGACTTCCCTATAGATACCCTGTGCCATGAGTCTGGGCTTGGGTGGATGAAGCCAAGAGATTTCAAGATTTGCATGCTAATTCCCTAGCTTGGGGGTGTACTCATCTAGGCCTTCTATTTTCATGGAGACTTCTCTGTTCCATCAATGCATGCTTGGCCACACACTGTGAACACAGAGGTAGAGAACCAGTGGCCACAGAGCAAGATGGGTGGGAGCATGCTGCTTTTGATGAGGGCACTTTTGGTGTCCTGTGGACAAGTCACTCATGGTTTTAGTCATGGCGTCCAGTCACAAGGGGAAAGCAGGGATCTTAGCCACTGCCACTGTCCCATGCACTTCTTCCCTCTGTCATCTTCGAGGCCCCCAAGGTTTTCATCTTGACAGTAGTCAGGGGGATGTTGTCCAGCCATTAACTGGACAGGAACAACGACGGGCTGGTTCTGCATAAATGTAACAAGGTCATCACAGAGGGACACAGCCATGCCAGCCTGGTTTAGCAGGCGTATTTGCAGCATCTGGTTTCCCACAGGATCTGCTGCTACAGGTATTGTTACTGCCCCTGCACATGTTGCATCCAAAGGAAAGAGATGACAGTACCTCAGTGTCTGCAAGAGCCCCCCAGAGATTGCTGGAATGCTCCCCCTCTGTTCTCCTGAAGCAGAAGATGACTGGCCCTGCATCTCTGGGCTTGGTCTGGGTAACTATCTTACTTGTTTGCTAAGGCACTAGTTGCAGTCATGCTCTTGGCTAAATAAGCTACAATTCAGAACATATGTACATGTATGTGTGGATGTGTGTCCAGGTCTAGTTAGTCAAGATTTTTTTTTTTATCTCAGGTAAATGAACTGCAACCGAGTAGGCACTACCCCTCAGGAGAACCAGGTGAGCCCCAATTTTCATGAAAATCAAATCTCTTTTCAGCTACGTAGTTAAAACAGTCTTTCCCTACCTGGTTGGAGGCATCACAAGGCTCCTCAAGCTCCTCAGGGAATTTGAAATAGCGGGAAGATGAACCACAGGAAAGGCTGGTGTCCTTGAAATCTGGGAAGGGCCCCTCCATTTGCTCAGTGCGCGGTTTCTTGGGCACTGGCTCCAAAGACTGGGGCTCAGGACAGTGAAGGTGGTGTGAGGTGGTTGGCTGCATCTGTAAGGACACAGTATCACAAAGGTACTATTCAGGAGCCACACCTTTCCTCAGGGCATGGAGCCACAGTGCCTTCAGGCAGGCTCACAGGAAGCCCTGGTTGTATATAAGGCCGTCTGCCATTGCCAGAGCCCAGCTGGGCCCATCTCAGCCACTGCAGCCAAGAGACAAAGAGCAAAGCCAGATGTCACTGCTGAATACCACTCCAAATGTCCCATGCCATCCTGGAGCAGCTGCTGTCACTACTAGCAGGCCCTACTAACTCCTTGAAAACTATCAAGGTCCCTTTCTCCTCTCCCTTCTGCCTCTTACTTACATGGAACTGGCCTCTGATCTGAAAGCCAGAATCCTCTGTTCTCCGAAGCTGCTCCTTCATCATTTCCAGTGCGTCTTGTAGGCTTCTGATCTCAGCCTGCAGCATCCGAGTCTTTTCTTCCAGCTGCTCCCTAAACTTCCTCATCAGCCCCAGTTCCCGTTTGTTGATGTACAATGCAATTGACGGTAGTGGTTCTAATAGCTGTGGGGAGGAATTGCTTGTGGTTCATAGATAGGGACACCAGGTTCTCCAAATCCTACCATATTGCTTTATTTCCAAGTTTTTAAAGACTGAGAATGTGAATGATGTCACTCCACTCCCAATTTCATTCGTTACTAGAAAGTCTGAAGAAATGGTTACAGAATCCAGGATTTCTAGATCAGAAATGGATCATGGGAATCATTTAGTCAGATTTTTTGCCTCAAAACATAAAGCTATGGAATTGGCCCCAAAGTGTGAAGCCGCCTGCCCAAAGTCCTTAGTGGAAGACTCAGAATGCAGTGAGTCATATCACAGATGAGGCATGTGGGAAACATCTATCAGATGCCCCTGTTGGCAATGTGGTAAGAGGAATGGTCAACTTGCACTTCCTTTGTTCCAGGTGCTCTTATAAGCACTACAAAGAAATCCACAGATCTGACCTTCACAATGTCCTCTAAAGTAAGTGCTGTCCATACAGTTATAGTAGAGGTAACAGGGGCCTGAAACAGACCAGAGGAAGGACACATACAAATGAAGGGACATATTTGAGAGAATTTAATAAAGTGGACATGGCTTCTCAACTAGCTAGCTAAGGGGGCAGGAAAGAGGTGGGGTTCTTGGAAAAAAGCTATCTGTGAAAGCTATCGTTCGCCTGATCTGGGCTAGATATTGTGTGTATAAACAAGATGAGAGAGCCACAGTGTCAGTATTAATGACGAGAAAGTACATACGCATGCGACTACTAGAAAACAAAAACAAAAGTCTCTTCTGTGGCCTTCTATTCTATACTGTGGCCTTAAACCCCTTTATGGCTAATGGAAGCACACAGCTGAATTATTAAAGAGAGACAGAGGAAAATACATGCAAGTTGTTTTTCTCACTTGGAATAAAAAATCATATATTTTAAGCCATTGAAAATTGTCCAATTGTCCTTCTTTTGTTATATAGTATATAGATCTTCATATAAGAAATCAGGCATTCAGTACACCTGGGTGGTTCAGTCAGCTAAGCATCCAACTTTGACTCAGGTCATGATCTCATGGTTTGTGGGTTCTAGCCCCATGTTGGGCTCTGTGCTGACAGCTCAGAGCCTGGAACCTGCTTCAGATTCTGTGTCTCCCTCTCTCTCACCACCCACCCCCCACCCCCCGCCACACATGCTCTAATTCTCTTTCAAAATAAATATTAAAAAAAAGAAAGCAGGCTTTCAATAAACAAATGAAATGAAATGAAATGAAATGAAATAAATAAAATAAAATAAAATAAAATAAAATAAAATAAAATAAAAAGTATAAACTCAAGACTGGAAGCGACAAACCTTATAGGTTATCACATCCACACTCCCATTCTCCAAGCAAGAATCTTTGCTGTCTTTGGTAGATGAGCTACCAAGCCTGTCTCAAACTTTTCTGTGGAAGGTGAGGAAGCTCACCACCTGGGGAGGTAACCTAACTCATCTAAGAAAGGCTTTCTTGAGAGGAATGGAAAGTTGCCAGTCCTGAGCTGCTAGCTCTCCACCCTAGTTTGATCCACTGGAGACTTGTCTTCCACTTCAGGAACATGATGGCTATGCAGCTACTTGGATCAGGCTGTCCTGTCCCTTCCCAGCCTCCCTTCTCCAATGCCTTCCACTGTGACTACCTCCCACTACTGACAATATGACATTTTTCAGCCTTCCTCCATCCTGTCTCCATCTTCTGGCTACATTCCAGCCTGTCAATCCATGGCACCCCAAAATAAGCCCAATAAGCCCATGTACCACATGCAGAACTTTATTATGCACACTCATTGCTGGTTATTTTGACTATTTTAAACAAATATTATATTGAAAGTTTAGTTATAAATTCATTCAAAGCAGAAGAGAAACGTCAACAGTGGAAGGGGAACCACAGCATTTTGGCATAATAAAGACATAAATAAGGACAAAATGGATTTATACAGAAATTTTCTTTTAAATTGTTCAAAAATTTTTCATAGCAGTCCAAAAATCCCTGCAAGGCAAGCAGACCATTTCAAGATGGAGAAACTGACATGCAGGGATGTGCCAAAGTCACTGCACACTGTCTTCTATCCCTCAGTTCTTCTCATTACAATAGGGAGTGACTCATCTTAGGCTTCATAATTAATGCACACAATTCCATGTAACAAACCATAAACTCATTACCTTGCCTGCCAATCCTGATTTTAATAATCTTGTCTATTATAAAAGATGATTGTCCAAATCTGTCATTACGTACACAAATTTGAGGATAGAAGAGCAACAGAGTAGTTAATCCAAATGTATTGATTTGGCCTCAGACCATACATCAATGTTGACATTTGAAGGTTGGCTACATCTAACATTCTGAAAGGCATGCTTCTAGCCTAAAAAAAATTCCATTGGAGAAACCTAGCTTGTGGTGGGGAGGTGCTGCTATGGTAAGCAGGAAAGTCATCTTTCTTGGAGATGGTTAGCATTCCCTCACAGGTGATAAGGAACAGTGCTTTAAAGTACTGCCTTTCCCAAGGGAATTAAAATCAAAAGTGAACTATTGGGACCTCATCAAGATAAAAAGCTTCTGTACAGCAAAGGAAACAATCAATAAAACTAAAAGGCAACCGATGGAATGGGAAAAGATATTTGCAAATGACACATCGGAAAAAAGGCTAGTATCTAAAATCTATAAAGAACTCACCAAACTCCACACCTGAAAAACAAATAATCCAGTGAAGAAATGGGTAAAAGACATGAATAGAAACTTTTCCAAAGAAGACATCCGGATGGCCAACAGACACATGAAAAGATGCTCAACGTCACTCCTCATCAGGGAAATACAAATCAAAACCACACTCAGATACCATTTCATGTCAGTCAGAGTGGCTAAAATGAACAAATCAGGAGACTATAGATGCTGGTGAGGATGTGGAGAGATGGGAACCCTCTTGCACTGCTGGTAGGAATGCAAAATGATGCAGCCACTCTAGAAAACAGTGTGGAGGTTCCTCAAAAAATGAAAAATAGAACTACCCTATGACCCAGCAATAGCACTGCTAGAAATCTACCCAAAAGATACAGGAGTGCTGATGCATAGGGCACATGTACCCCAATGCTTATAGCAGCACTTTCAACAATAGCCAAATTATGGAAAGAGCCCAAATGTCCATCGATGGATGAATGGATAAAGAAGATGTGGTTTATATATACAATGGAATACTACTTGGCAATGAGAAAGAATGAAATCTGGCCATTTGCAGCAATGTGGATGGAACTGGAGGGTATTATGCTAAGTGAAATAAGCCAGGCAGAGTAAGACAGATACCATATGTTTTCACTCATATGTGGATCTTGAGAAACATAACAGAAGACCAGGGGGGAGAGGAAACGGGGAATAAAAGTTACAGAGAGGAAGGGAGGCAAACCATAAAAGACTCTTAAGGACTGAGAACAAACTAAGGGTAGATGGGGGTGGGGGATAGGGGAAAGTGGGTTATGGGCAGGGAGGAGGGCATTTGTTGGGATGAGCAATGGGTGTTGTATGAAAACCAATTTGACAATAAATTATATTTTAAGAATGTTTAAAAATAAAATAAAATAAAATGTAATAAAGTAAAATAAAATAAAATACTGCCTTTTCTTAGTGGATAACCTTCCCATTTGGCCCAAACTTTCTCTCAAGCACAAGGTGTCTTTGCATATTTCACATTAAGAAAGGAACGGAGATTTGGTTTTACTTAGAGAATCTTCAATCTCCCTATTTTCTAGGGTCTACTGGATTCTCAGCAGAATAGGAAAATCCAGTATGACAGAAATGGTGATACAGTTAAAAAAAAAATAAGATGCTTTCTGCAAAATGAACCTGAGCACAAGAGTGGAAATTCAGGGTTTTGCAAGGTTAGTGGTCCAGACAAATACATGGAGCAAGACTCCCAGAGGTACCTCATCACTGATGCCACCAGCCACACTGAAGGATGAGAGGGCCTCCTGCTCCACTTGGTCTAGCTGGTCCTCCTCCTCCACCTCCTCCGCTCGTTCCACCTCTTCTTCTTTCTCTACTTGTTCCACCTCTTCCATCTCATCAATCTGACCCATCTTTTCCACCTCGTCCACCTGTTGCACCTCATCCATATCATCCACCTGTTCCACCTCAGGTTCGAATTCAGAGCTCTGCAAAGATGATGTAGCTGAAGAAGAAAGCACAGTGGCATTCATGACCAAGAAAGCAGAAGTACCAACATTATCAAAGATTTACTGATTTCTCTTTATTTCCCCTTTTAAGTCATAAAAACAGGAGTGTCCAGTTTTATTCTATGTTAAGGATCAGATGTGCCAGGTACCAGGAGTAAGTCAGAGCATTACTTAAAAATCTGTTCATATTTGATAAGGGGATGGAGAACCATCTATCATGCTAATGGTCAACAAAAGAAAGCCGGAGTAGCCATAACTTATATCAGACAATTTAGACTTCAAAATAAAGACTGTATCAGGAGATGCAGAAGGGCATTATATCATAATCAAGGGGTCTATCCACCAAGAAGACCTAACAATTGTAAGCATTTATGCGCCAAATGTGAGAGCACCCAAATATATAAATCAATTAATCACAAACATAAAGAAACTCATCAATAGTAATACCATAATAGTAGGAGACTTCAACACCCCACTCACAGCAATGGACAGATCATCTAATCAAAAAATCAACAAGGAAACAAGGGCTTTGAATGACACACTGGACCAGATGGACTTAACAGATATATTCAGAATATTTCATCCTAAAGCAGCAGAATATACATGGAACGTTCTCCGGAATAGACCATATACTGGAGCACAAATCAGCCCTAAGCAAGTACAAAAAGACCAAGATCATACCGTGCATATTTTCAGACCACAACGCTATGAAACTCAAAATCATCCACAAGAAAAAATCTGGAAAGGTAACAAATACTTGGAGACTGAAGATCATCCTACTAAAGAATAAATGGACTAACCAAGAAGTTAAAGAGGAAATTAAAAAGTATGTGGAAGTCAATGAAAATGATAACACCACAACCCAAAATCTCTGGGACGCAGCAAAGGTGGTCATAAGAGGAAAGCATATAGCAACCCAGGCCTTCCTAAAGAAGGAAGAAAGAGCTCAGATACACAACCTAAGCTTACACCTTAAGGAGCTGGAAAAAGAAGAGCAAATAAAACCCCAAACCAGCAGAAGACAGGAAATAATAAAGATTAGAGCAGAAATTAATGCTATCGAAACCAAAAAACACAGAACAGATTAATGAAACCAGAAGCTGGTTTTTCAAAGAATTAACAAAATTGATAAACCACTAGCCAGTTTGATCAAAAGGAAAAAGGAAAGGACCCAAATAAATAAAATCAATAATGAAAGAGGCGAGATCACCACCAACACAGCAGAAATAAAAACAATAAGAGAATATTATGAGCAATTATATGCCAATAAAATGGGCAATCTGGAAGAAATGAACAAATTCCTAGAAACATATACACTACCAAAATGGAAACAGGAAGAAATAGAAAATTTGAACAGACCCATAACCAGTAAGGAAATCGAATTAGCAATCAAAAATCTGCCAAAAAACAAGAGTCCAGGGCCAGATGGCTTTCCAGGGGAATTCTACCAAACATTTAAGGAAGAGTTAACACCTATTCTCTTGAAGCTGTTCCAAAAAATAGACATGGAAGGAAAACTTCCAAACTCTTCCTATGAAGCCACCATTACCTTGATTCCAAAACCAGACAGAGACACCACTAAAAAGGAGAACTATAGACCAATTTCCCTGATGAACATGGATGCAAAAATCCTCCACAAGATATTAGCCAATTGGTTCCAACAATACATTAAAAAATTATTCACCACGACCAAGTGAGATTTATACCAGGGATGCAGGGCTGGTTCAATATCCACAAAACAATCAACGTGATTCACCACATCAATAAAAGAAAGGACAAGAACCATATGATCCTCTCAATAGATGCAGAGAAAGCATTTGACAAAATACAGCATCCTTTCTTGATAAAAACCCTCAAGAAGGTAGGGAGAGAAGGAGCGTACCTCGAGATCATAAAAGCCATGTATGAACAACCCAACACTAATATCATCCTCAATGGAAAAACTGAGAGCTTTCCCCCTAAGGTCAGGAACAAGACAGGGATGTCCATTCTCGCCACTGTTGTTCAACATACTATTGGAAGTCTTACTCTCTGCAACCAGACAACACAAAGAACTAAAAGGCATCCAAATTAACCAGGAGGAGGTCAAACTTTCACTCTTAGCACATGACATGATACTGTATATGGAAAACCCAAAAGATTCCACCAAAGTACTGCTAGAATTGATTCATGAATTCAGCAAAGTTTCAGGATATAAAATCAATGCACAGAAATCAGATGCATTCCTATACACCAATAATGAAGTGACAGAGAAATCAAGGAATCGATCCCATTTATAGTCGCACAAAAAAAAAAAAAACATAAAATACCTAGGAATAAATCTAACCAAACAGGTGAAAAATCTATACACTGAAAACTATATAAAGGTTATGAAAGAAATTGAAGACACAAAAAAAGAAAAAATAGAAAAAGATTCCAGGCTCCTGGATACGAAGAACAAATATTGTTAAAATGTCGATACCACCCAAAGCAATCTACATATTCAATGCAATCCCTATCAAAATAACACCAGCATTCTTCACAGAGGTAGAACAAACAATCCTAAAATTTGTATGGAACCAGAAAAGACCCCAAAGAGCCAAAGCAATCTTGAAAAAGAAAACGAAAGCAGGAGGCATCACAATCCCAGACTTCAAGCTATAGTGCAAAGCTGTAATCATCAAGACAGTATGGTACTGCCACAAGAACAGACACTCAGATCAATGGAACAGAATAGAGAACCCAGAAATGGACCCACAAACATATGCCAACTAATCTTTGACAAAGCAGGAATGAATATCCAATGGAATAAAGACAGTCTCTTCAGCAAGTGGTACTGGGAAAACTGGACAGCGACATGCAGAAGAATGAACCTGGACCACTTTCTTACCCCATACACAAAAACAAACTCAAAATGGATGAAAGACCTCAACGTAAGACAGGAAGCCATCAAAATCCTCGAGGAGAAAGCAGGCAAAAACCTCTTTGATCTTGGCCACAGCGACTTCTTACTCAACACGTCTCCGGAGGCAAGGGAAACAAAAGCAAAAAATGAACTACTGGGACCTCATCAAAATAAAAAGCTTCTGCACAGCGAAGGAAACAATCAGCAAAACTAAAAGGCAACCGATAGAATGGGAGAAGATATTTGCAAATGACATATCAGATAAAGGGTTAGTATCCAAAATCTATAAAAAAACTTCTCAAACTCAACACCCAAAAAACAAATAATCCAGTGAAGAAATGGGCAAAAGACATGAATAGACACTTCTCCAAAGAACACATCCAGATGGCCAACCGACACATGAAAAAATGCTCAACTTCACTCATCA